>NW_006921627.1:9692506-9702141 GCF_000298275.1 Orycteropus afer afer
GTTCAAACCCACCAGCCACTCCTCAGAAGGAAGGTTGGGCAATCTACTTCCATAGTGATACCACCTCAGAAACCCAAGGAGGGATCGCTATGAGTTGGGGCCAACTCGACGGCACATAACAGCAACAGTAACAACATAGGTGCAAATGGCATGTCCTCTGTGCTTTTCAGACAAGATGAAATTAAGCAATAACACCCACTTGATAGGTTATTTTGATCTAAAATATTTTAAAAGAAAGGGTTAATCACATTTATGAAGTTGTGTTCATTCCTCTTGGTTAGAAGTAATTCTAATACATATTTGTAAATCTCAGCTCAGGCATCACAGTCTTAGCTAATTTTTTTTCTAACTCCTGTTAATACAAGTTCCAGTTCTCCTCTGGAACTTATACTCACCTATTTATTAATGGCTCTGTCTGACTACTTGAAGCTCCTTGAGAGCAGGACTTCTGCCTTTGTATCACCAGGTCCTGTATAGTGTTAGGTACAAGGTAGGCATTAAATATTTGTTTATTGAGGACTCCTATAGAAATCAATTTTTTTTTAATTGTGATTTGGGTGAAATTTTACAAAGCAGATTCGTTTTACATTCAACAGTTCATAAACATTCTGTTTTGTGATGTTGGTTGTATTCTCTGCAGTGTAACAGCTCACCTTCCTGCCGTTACCCTTTCCCTGTATCCTTCTTGCCTATGCATTCCCGTCTCCCTATACCTCTCCCTGTGCAAATGCTGCCCTTCTGATCCAAAATGGTTGATTGTTGTAAGGACTGCATTTCCCTGGTGTAGGTGTTCAGCTCATAGGCTTGTCTATTGTTTGGCTGAGAGTTAAGCCACAGGAGAGAGTTCAATTTCAAGCCTAAAGTATGACTTAGGGCCATTGTCTTGGGGTTTCCACCAGTCTCTATCAGACCAGCAAGCCTGGTGTTTTTTATGATTTTGAGTTTGTTCCATATTTTTCTCCCTCTCTATCTAGGATCTCTAATTTTTATCCCTTTCCAAGTGGTTAGCATTGGGAGCCAGGCACCATCTAGTTCTTCTGGTCTCAGGGTCCTATAGGCTGAGGTTCTCATGGTCCATTAGTCCTGTGGACTAACTGTTTCCTTGAGTCTTTGATTTTCTTCACTCTTCTTTGCTCCAGAGGAGGAGAGACTAATAGCTGCCTTTAGATGGCCATGATTTTTATTTCTTTCCACTGCATATTTTAATATACTTTATGCTTTAGAGCGCCTTTAAGTTTACTGGAAAATCATACAAAAAATACAATGAGTTTCCATATATTTATCTCTCCCCTGCACAAGTTCCTATTGTTATAGGTGGCACAAACAGTTTGTGCTCAACTGCTAAGCTAAAGGTCGGCACTTCCAACTCACTCAGTGGTACCACAGAAGAAAAGACCTGATTATCTACTTCTATTAATATTGCAACCAAGAAAATGCTATGGGGAAGTTCCACTCTGTAGTACATCGGGTTGTCATGAATTGGAATCCACTCACCTGCAACTAACAACAACAACATTCATAGAGTATACTTTTTACACTTGATGAAACAATATTAATACATTATTATTATCTGAAGCCCATAGTTCATATTAGGGTCCACTCTTTGTGGTGTATAATCCTATCACTCAATTCTGAGTCATAGTGACCTCATTTGGTTTCCAAGGCTCTGAATCTCTGTGGAAGCAGACTGCCTCATCTTTCTTCTGCAGAGCAGCTGGTGGGTTTGAACCACAGACCTTCTGGTTAGCAGCCAAATGCCTTAACCACTACACCACCAGAGAGTCTTATGAGTTTTGACAAATGCATAATATCTTGTGTCCACCATAACAGTGCCATAGAAAATAGTTAAGAAACCCAAATCTGCACTCACCCCATTTCTGTGTCTGGTCTGGACCAGATGACTCTGCTCTGGGTTATGCATTTCTGTATAAATATTCCTGAAGCTGTATTGTCTGTCCTGTGTCCCCAGGGCGAGGTTTATTGCTCCTACTTTCATGTCGTGACCAGTGAGGATCTGAGAACAAAGGACTTGGTGTGTTTCTGTGTGTCAGCCTTTCTAAGTTTAGACTTGGCTTAATCACTCAGA
Organism: Orycteropus afer afer; assembly: GCF_000298275.1. NCBI lineage: Eukaryota > Metazoa > Chordata > Mammalia > Tubulidentata > Orycteropodidae > Orycteropus > Orycteropus afer. The sequence continues at coordinate 9,694,593 of NW_006921627.1, forward strand.
GGCACGGCTATTTGGCATTTCTCTGACATTCTTCATGTGTGAAGGGAAAGCAAAGGCATGAGGGTGGTCTTACCTTGGGAACAGTGCCCCAGAAATGTAGTACTGGACCCTTTCTCTCCTTTCTTCAGGCCAGAAGAGACAGAAGAAAGGGTTTCCTGGTTGCTGACAGGAATCTTTTGACTCACATCTCTGCAAAATGATAAACAGAGACGAGAAGTAGAAAGGAGTTCCTGAGTAGTGCAAACAGTTAGTTAATGCACTCAGCTGCTAACAAAAAGGTTGGCGGTTCAAATCTACACAGACAGAAGTGCCTTGGAAGAAAGACTTGATGACCTACTTCCAGAAAACCATATGGAGCACAGGTCTACTCCGCCTCATATAGGGTTGCCAGTAGTCAGAGCAACTTGACAGCAACTGGTTTTGTTTGTTTGTTTTTTAATAAATGAGTTGCTGAGAAGTGGGCTCTGGTCTCAATAACCAAAAAGCCACATGAGAAGCAGTGTAACTGCGCATTGTTTCATTACAGCAGATTCCGTAAAGCTGAGAAAGGTGAAGACAGAAGAACCCAAAGGCAGTGAAAGAGAAGAGACCACAGAAAAGAACTATATGCAGAGGCCTGGAGAGCAGGGAAGGAGCTCTGGTGGTGTAGTGGGGAAGGCATTTGGCTGCTAATTAGACGTTTGGCGGTTCAAATCCACCGGCTGCTCCATGGGAGGAAGATGAGGCAATCTACTCTCATAAAGATTTACAGCCTTGGAAACTCAATGGGGGTCTCTATGAGTCAAAACCAAGTGGATGGCAGTGGGGGTAGGGGTGATGGGAGAGCAGGGAGGGAGCAGGAAGAATTTAGAGAAGGCAGCAACCTCCCTGATGAAGTGTCCTGCGATGGTGGTCTGTCTGGGTCCTTTGTCAGGGATGCTGACCACATCCATAATCACTTTCAGAGGTTTCAGTCTGTTTTACAGCCTCTTTGAAATATCACCTTCCATTTGATCCAGGCCCAGCTGACCTTTGGAATGTGTTTGTGATGTAACGAGGCAGAAATACATATTCACTGCCCAAATTCCCTGAATCTTTGCCAGGTCATTAAGTGGTATATTCATTGGGTAGCTGTAGTTAAATGTGATACGTGCTGGTGGTTGTTAGAAAAATAAATGCAGTAAAATTCCCTGGAAATGTTTATTTAACAGGCTCTTGTGGTGCTGTAAGGAGCTTTGGGGTCATAGTGCTTAAGGCATTTGACTGCTAACCAGAAGGCTGGCAGTTCAAACCCACCAGCCACTCTGCAGGAGGAAGACTAGGCAATCTACTGTAAAGATTTACCGCCTCAGAAACCCAAAGGGGGTCACTATGAGTTGGAATCAACTCGATGGCAGTGAGTTTGGTTTTTTGGTTTGATGGCACTGTGCCTAAGGCATTCAACTGCTAAAAAGAAGGTTGGGGGTTCAAACCCACCAGCTGCTCCACGGAAGGAAGATGGGGCAATCTACTACTGTAAGGATTTTCTGCCTTGGAAACACAATGCGGGCTACTATGAGTCAGAATCAACTTGACGGCAGTGGGTTTGTTTGTTTGTTTTTGCATGTCTGTGATTTTTACAGGTGAGGAAACCGAGGCCCAGAGACCAAAGGTGAAACACTAGTAAGTGGAAGAGTTGTTGTTGTTGTTGTTATGTGCCGTTGAGTCAGACCCGACTCATAGTGACCCCTCCTTGGGTTTCTGAGGCAGTATCACTATGGAAGTAGATTGCCCCATCTTCCTTCTGAGGAGTGGCTGGTGGGTTTGAACCAACAGCCTTCTGGTTAGCAGTCAAGTGCCTTAGGCACTACGCTACCAGAGCTCCCAAGTGGAAGAGAGGGGACTTAATGCCAGTTTTTTCTGACATTAGAGGTCGTGTTCTTTTCTGTATAGCATGTGATGTCTCAGCATCCCAAAATAGACAATACATGAAAATACACCCATCAGTGACCAACTCTGATGAATAAGCTTTATTTATCTGAGGAGGAAGACACTGTAATTGCTCAGTATCTGATTTTATTTTGAATCGATTTTATGCAATTCACCCTCTTCTCCCTCTCCCTCTCACAAAGCAAGTTCTCTGAAACATGCCTGAGCCACCCTGTGAATTGAGGTGTGTACATAAACACAAACAGATATCCACATAGACTTTCTCTCTCTTATTCTTACAAATAACTTTTTAGTGAAAATTATCTCAGGACATAACATGATAATCACCAAAACAATGGTGCATCCCACCTAAGATCCTTCTGTAACTAGTAAAGGCATTTGTATCAGCTGACATAGGTTTTTTAAATTTGCACATTTAAATGACTGGCAATGACAGTAAGTATAGAAATCATTTGTTTAAAACCTTCTAACGTGAGGAGGGGTCGCTATGAGTTGGGTCCAACTCAACGGCACATAGCAACAACAACAACATGCTATGCCGTAAACAGCATCCCATTCAATCCTCACAACAACCCTAGCAGGAGGTCTTATTTTATCCTCATTTTTGCAGATGAGGAAATTAAATCTTCAAGTAATTAAGTAAGGGGAGTTCCTGGGTGGGGCAAACAGTTAAGGCACTCAGATGTTAACCAAAAGACTGACAGTTTGAATCCACCCAGAGGTGCTTTGGAAGAAAGGACTGGAGATCTACTTCTGAAAAATCAACCACTGAAAATCTTGTAGAACACAATTCTGCTCTGACACATACGGAGTTGTCATGAGTTGGAGTTGACTCAACAGCAGTGATGTAGGCTACTCAACTGGGAAGTGTAGAATTCAGACGCTAACTGGTCTACCTGACCCAGAGCCCCAGCTCTGTATCCCTATTCTAGGTTCCTTGCCTTTCCTCAACTTTCATCAGAACACAGTTGTGCTTAATTAAGTTTGTTTGAATTTCCTCCTCAGATCCCAAAATAGAAGTCCCTTGAATGTATTCTTAGGATCTTAAGTCTACTGTCATTTCTCCTCCCAGGCACGTGTCAAAATTCCATTTCCCCTTTGGCCTTCTTGTCAGGCACTTCTGTCAGCACTAGGGCACTGAGCTCACTGCCACCACTCACACCCCTGAGAGCTGCCTACTGTGACATCTTCTCCTCCCCTTAGTCTGGCCTCTTCAGAAAATATCTTAGTCATTTTTTGCCATTGCCCTTTTTGTTTGGCTGGTTGATTTATTGTTTTGTTTTTTTTTCTCTCTTGCTCTCTCTTCTGATCTGTAAGAGGCAGTTGGGCCACAGTGAGACTCCCTGGGGCCACACAGAAAATTCTATCACCCTTACTAACTAATTCATTCTTGAGTGGCTATGTTTATTCTGCAGCTCCTCATTCTGCTACCTTATATTTTTAGCTTATTTGTTCCCTCCTTTCTACATTTTAAGTAAATTTTAATAGGCCTCCTAAAACTTTTATATAACTTCTACCCTAAAGCTTAGTTAAATTTCTTTATTAATGTCTTAACACTTCAACTATATTTTTCCACTTTACAAAAAAAGGTTTCCTTCTGTTCAATTAAACATTTCAACATAAAATTGTCAAGTTTTAGAAAGGTTTAGAGAATAGCATAAACACTTGGATATTTACTATCCAGGTTTACAAAATCTTAATAGTTAGCCATATTTTTTTTTCAGATATTTTTAAAGACAGAAAACAACTCCTTATTCTGCTAATTGGTAATTAGAATAAAACAATTTAGCATGTTGTTTGAACCCACTAGCTGGTTCGTGAGAGAAAGATGAGGCAGTCTGCTTCCATGAAGATTTACAGCCTTGGAGATCCTATGGGGCAGTTCTACACTGTCCTATATAGACTGGCTATGAGTTGGAATTAACTTGATGGTAGTGTTTGCCTTATTCTTCCCCCCGCCCCCCCTTAACTTTTCTGGGTGGCCTATACTTCAGGTTCACTCAATAGCCCTTGTGGATGAGGAAAATTCTCTATCTTAAAATAGATTTTATTTTTCAGAGCTGTTTCAAACTTAAAGAAAAATTGTGCAGAAAGTACAGAGAGCTTCTATATACCACTCCTTGTCCCACACACTGTCTCTCCTATTCTTAACATCTTGTATTACTGTGGTACATTAGCTACAACTGATAAACTGATATTTGTACAGTATTGGTGGTGTAATGCCTAAGGTATTTGACTGCTAACGAGAAGACTGGTGGTTCAAACCTACCAGCAACTTCTTGGAAGGAAGATTGGCCAATCTACTTCTGCAGAAATACCACCTTGGAAATACAAGAAGGGGTCACTATGCGTCAAATCTACTCAACAGTAATAAGTTTTTATTAACTAAGAAGCTCTGGTTGCATAGTGGTTAAAACATGCAGCTGCTAACCAAAATGTCAGTTGAAACCCACCAACCACTCTGTGGTAGTTAAGTTCGTGGGACAACTTGGCTGAGCCTCTTTGAGTGGCTGGGCAGTTGGATGTAGTATTCCCCAGGATGAGGCTGGTAATCAACTCCAGGTGGAATCTACTGTGAGCAGCTGAGTAGATGCCTTAGGGATGTGGTCTGCTTCCTGTTTATAAGGGGAACCCTTGGGGAACACTCTCTAGCTTATGGAACAATTGAACTCTGCATGTAGCCATGTCATTGTTCAGCAGCCTGCCATGCTCTGCTGACTTTGGGACTTTCAATGGACTTGAATTAATGGCCTGCTGAAATATGACCAAACATGGGCCTCTGCTCGGTGCACAGTCAGGCCAAAACAGTTTTACATACCAAGTGATTAAGAAGAGAGAAAATTATTTATTGCAAAATGGCAATGCAAGGTGACAGGGGTCCTTACCCAGATCTGACTCCCTGAATCTCCATCGAACTACAGTTTTGTAGGTTTCAGAAGAGAGGGTTATGCATATTCATGTAAATTTCAGGAATTTGGGTATGAGATGTTTGATGATTAGCTGAAATTTCTTTGGCCTTAGTTTAAAGGGACAGTAGCTTTTTAATTTAGTGTGCCTGCATACTGGATGAGTCACACCAGCTTCCTATCATCAGCTGATTGGGAGTTGGGCAGACGAGAGAGTGTTAGTTCCCAGCAACTTCGTTCTTCTCTCTCACTGTGCATGTCTGCAGGCCAGGGTTAATTTTCAAGTTGTTTTCTAAGACACATTAATGTGTTTATCACCTGTTTTTAAGGAAATAGCAGGAAAGACTGTCTTTTGTTCCACTCAGTTCTCAAGGAACTGAACTTATTGTATTTACTCATCTGTCTTCAACCGGAGTCCTGTTTGTCTTAACCAGGATGGAGAAATAGTTGAGGGTAATTAAGTTTACTTATTTATTCCCAACTGGGGTCCTATCTGTTTTAATCATCTGTCTTACCCAGGGTGGGGAAAATAGTCGAGTTTTGACTTAACTCCGTTTCACTGCCATGTGGTTTGCTAACACCGGGACTGTGCCTTTTTACTTCTCAACTTTGGGCTTGTCAGCCTCATCAGCCAGCAGCCGAGTAAAGAAAAGCCTCCAGCTTCAGTGGGCTGGGAGCAGGAGGCAGAGCTGAAGCCCAAGTTTGAGGGGTGTTCTTGTTACCTAGTGCCCCTCTAATAGGAATACACCACAAGTAGGATGGCCTTAACAAACAGGAGTTTATTCTTATAACTTGGAGTCTTTAAGTCCAAGTTCAAAGTGCCAGGCTCTAGGGGGCTGGGTGAAAGCCCCTCAACCTTGGGGTCCAGCTCTTCCTCCTGCTCTCAGCCCACTGGAGCTAGATACATTTATTCACTCAGACAGCTGCTGGCTGCTGAGGCTGAGAAGCCCCAAGGTTGACAAGTCAAAAGGCACAGTCCCGATGTTACCAAACCACACAGTAGGCCATTAACTTAAGTCCATTGTAAGTCCCAAGGTCAGCAGAGCATAGCAGGCTGCTGAGCAACGACATAGCTACATGCAGGGTCCAAGCATGCCATAGGTTAGAGATCATTCTCAAAACTTCTTATATACAGGAAGCAGACCACATACCCAAAGGCAGCTACTCAGCTGCTCATAGTAGATTCCACCATGGAGTTGATTACCAGTCTCATCATGGAGAATACTACATCCAGCTGCCCAGTCACTCAACCAGGCCCAGCCAAGTTGATACACAAACATAACCAACACAAGGGGCTTTCACCCAGCCCCTAGAGCCTGACACTTTGAACTTGGACTTAAAGCCTCCAAACTGTAAGAAAATAAACTCCTGTTTGTTCAAGCCATCCCATTTGTTGTATATTCTAGTTAGAGCAGCACTAGGTAACCAGAACACATTCCACGGAAGACAGATGGGACAATCTGCTTCTACAAAGATTTACAGCCTTGAAAATCCTATGGGGCAGTTCTACTCTGCCCTATAGGGTCATAATGAATCAGAATAGACTTTATGACAGTGGGTTTGAGTTTTTTGGGTTATTGAGTAAAGTCCATAGTTTACATTAGAATTCACTCTTTGTTTTGTATAATCCTAATGGATTTTGACAAATGTGTAATGTGTATGTCCACCATGACAGATTTATACAAAACAGCATCATTGCCCTAAAAAATGTCCTGTGCTTTATCTGTTCATCCCTTTTCCCTTCTTCTGATACTTGGCAACTACTGATCTTTTTGTTGTCTCTATACTTTTATCTTTTCCAGAATGTCATATAGTTGAAATTACCCAGTATATATGTAGCTTTTCACACTCACTTCTTTCACTTAGTAGTAAGCATTTAAGGCTCCTCTACTTGTTTTCCTGGCTTCATAGCTCATTTCCTTTTACCCCTGAATAATATACCATTGTATGGATATACCAATTTATCCATTTATCTATTGAAGGACATCTTGGTCATTTCCAATTTTGGGCAATTATGAATAGCAGCTATAAATATCTGTGTGCAAATTTGTATGTGAACATACATTTTCATTTCAATTGAGTAAAAACTTAGGAGATGATTGCTAGATTGAATGGTGACCCTATGTTTAGCTTTTAATATAATAACAGTCTGTTTTCCAAAGTGCCTGTACCATTTTGCGTTCTCACCAGCAATGACAATTTCTGTTGTCCCACATACTCCCCAGCAGGAAAAAAAAAAACAAAAAAAAAACTTTTTTTTTTTTAACAGAAGAATTCTGTCTAATAAATGTGGTAGAAATGGTGGAGTTCAGAAATCACCATTTTGTAAACTTTAATGAAATAATCCAGACAACAATCAATAATGGATGACACTATTAAATAGAAGATTGATGGGGAACTTTAAAGTGGAGGGACCAAGCTGTTGCCATCTCTATTCATCAGTCAATTTTACCATTACTAAACGTTATGTGCCTCTTGATACAATGCAATGGGAGTACTCAGCATGGTTTAGGAAGTTTCCTTGCCCAAAAAGTTGAACCTGAATTTAAACGAGTCTCTAGGGCAAACTTCTATGTACAAGGAATACAGGTGGGAAAGAAGTGAATTAAAAGATGCCAGAAACAGCATTAAGGATGAGAAAGACAGAGAGAGTTACATGGGCAGTACAAACAACAAATATGAACCCCTTTGCATATACAATACTGAGTTGTCAGTGAAAGCAAACATGGGTATAG
>NW_006921627.1:9703138-9704711 GCF_000298275.1 Orycteropus afer afer
AAACAGATATGTTTAGAATGTAGGGCAGTGTAAAAAACAACTGATGCAGTTTCTTTAACAATGAAAATACGAAAAAGGGAATGGGAGCAGTCCTGTTCTGAATTTAAAACAATTTAAGAGTAGTAAAACAAAACCTAACATGTGGCCCTTGTTTGGATCCTATTTTCTTACAGGCCTAGTGTAAAAAGATATTTTTTGAGGCAACTATGGAAATTTAAATATTAAATTTAATATTTTAGATAATATTAAGTCTGTCTTCCAAAGTGCCTGTACCATTTTGCATTCTCACATTATTATAATTTTGTTACTTTGATAATAGCATTATGGTTGCATAAGAAAATGTCCATTTTTAGAGATGAGTACTGAATTGAGGGGAGCCCTGGTAGCATAGTGCTTAAGGCACTTGACTGCAAACCAGAAGGCTGGCGGTTCAAACCTCTCAGCCACTCCTCGGAAGGAAAGTTGGGCAATCTACTTCTGTAGTGATACCGCCTCGGAAACCCAAGGAGGGTTGCTATGACTCCGGTCGGACTTGATGGCACATAACAACAACAACAACAACAACAACTGAATTGAGGCATTTGCTTTAAAAGGGCAAAAAAAAACACCATTAGTAAAAATATCACAGATACTTGTGAAGCCTCTGAGGAACTCTTCCTTAATCTTATTTCCCACTCTCCTTCATCCAAAATATCCACTGTTATATCTACTATTTCCACCCTTGTTTGTTTCTATTGCTTCATATGTATGTGTACATAAGTGATACATATTATTGGTTTTCATAGGCTCAAACCTTGCACAAATGTATCATGTATTATTCCAAAATCCTACAGTATATATCATTCCATAACTTGTTTTGTTATATAATGCTACCTCTTTTTTTTTTCCAATGTTGGCAGTGAGTTTGGGTTTTTGGTTTTGATAAGTATATATGTAACGAAATACTGATATTTATTCATTCTGATGGATCTAAATCTTTACTACACTGCTTTATTATATTCCATTAAATAGTATCCCACAATTTATTTATCGATATAGCTGTTGATTGATAATTTGTGCTGTTTTCAACATGTCACTATTATTAGCAATGCAGCAGGAAACATTATTGTACATTTTTAATTGTTTACATTTACTAGAATCCTCCTAGAAGTGGATTTTATGCTTTGAAAGATTTGCATTTTTACTTTTACCAGAAAGTAATGAATAATCTTAAAGGTATTGAAATAATATATGCCCAATAACATTTATAAGAATATATGATCCTCCACATGTTTGTCAATAGTTGGTGTTACAGGTTTTAATAGACTGACTTTTAGTCAGTTATTTGGGTATTTTCTCACATGCGTTTGGCATTCAAATGCAAACATCCAAAGCATCTTGAAGGCTGGAAGAACAATGTTGTTGTTGTTGTTGTTATTTGCCCTCAAGTAGGACCCAACTCACAGCGACCCCTCCTTGGGTTTCCAAGGCAGAGCTGTGGTAGCATAGTGTCTAAGGCACTTGACTGCTAACCAGAAGGCTGGCGGTTCAAACCCACCAGCCACTCCTCGGAAAGAAGATGGGGCAATCTACT
>NW_006921627.1:9704870-9709772 GCF_000298275.1 Orycteropus afer afer
GGGTTTGAACCACCAGCCTTCTGGTTAGCAGTCAAGTGCCTTAGGCACTATGCTATCAGAGTTCCCAGAAGCACAATACAATTTATAAAATAAATACACAAAAGCTTATCTGGTTGTAGTTAGGTGCCATTGACTTCATTCCAACTCATAGCGACTCCATGTACAGCAGAACAAAACACTGCTAGAGGCTCACAATATTTACTATGTTTGAGCCCATCACTGCAATCCATCTCATTGGGGTTTTTCCTTTTTCTCAATGACCATCTACTTTACTAAGCATGATCTCCTTCTCCAGGGATTGGTCCCTTCTGATAACATGTCCAAAGTATGTGAGACCAAATCTCACCATCCTTACTTCTAAGGAGCATTCTGGCTGTACTTCTTCTAAAACAGATTTATTCATTCTTTTGGTTGGGTGTTGTTGTTATGTGCTGTGAGTCAGACCCAACTCATAGCAACCCCTCCTTGGGTGTTCGAGGTGGTATCACTATGGAAGTAGATTGCCCGACCTTCCTTCTGAGGAGTGGCTGGTGGGTTTGAACTGCCAGCCTTCTGGTTAGCAGTCAAGTGTCTTAGGCACTACACTACTGAACTCCTATATTTAATATTCTTCACCAACCTCATAATTTAAAGGCATCATCAATTCTTCTTTAGTTTTCCTTATGCACTGTCCAATTTTCATATACATGAAATGATTGAAAATACCATGGCTTGGGTCAGGTACCCTTAGTCCTCAAAGTGATATCTTTGCTTTTAAACACTTTAAAAAAGATTTTTTTGCAGCAGATTTGCCCAATGTTTGATTGGGCTCCTATGGGCATTGATTGTGGATCCAAGTGAAATGAAATTGTCATTGGCCAATTGTCTTAGAAATAAATAGATTGTCAGGTCCTTCTTCCTAGTCTGTCTTAGTCTGGAAGCTCTGCTGAAACCTGTCCACTATGGGTGACCCAGCTGTTATTTGAAATACTAGTGGCATAGCTTCTTGAATCACAGCAATGCATAAGCCACCACAGTATCACAAACTGACAGATGAATGGTAGGCAAAAACCTATACATATTCTAAATTTTCTAGATTATGACGACCATACTGTAGAGTCATTCTAATCCTAACAACATCCTAGTTCTTCCTCCTGCACTAAAACATCCTGAAATCCAGCAGCTGTCAGGACTTAAATAGCCCTTGCAGTAAAAAGCACTGGTAATCTGTGAAGGCAGACTAGAGGTCATTAAAGAGCAAATGGAACTAATATTGTGTGTCAAGTAGGAGCACACAACCCTCCAGTTCACAAATCCCTTGCCAATCTCTCATCATTGTCATGGGCCTGGTTGAGTGAAAGACTGGGGTAAAACGTAAGTGCAGATGTGACTGCTAGATTCATGGGCAGGATTAACAATCAAATCCCAGCTGCTCTGTGTTTGGAAAGGTGGGCATAGTATCACTTGATAGCACAACAAAGCAAGAAACAGTGAGAGTGAACAGCTTAGAGTAATTATTTAGGAAAAATATGAAATATTTTAGACATATAAGAAATATAAAGAATAATACAACCACTCACAGCTGAAATTAAGAAATAAAACTACCCAGGTGGTTGGCCTGCCTCCTGATGTTCTTGTCCATGCCGTCATTACACTTTCATCACATAGATATGTGTCTTCAAGCCACAAAAAGCAGCCCCTTATGGGTTGTAAAAATGATCTTCCACTGTGTGAATTATCCTACAATTTGTTTTATGCTAAACATTATGCTTTTAAGAATCAACCATATAGATATCAGAAAAAAAAAAAAAAAAAAACTAAACTCACTGCCATTGGGTTGATTCTGACTCATAGCAACCCCCTTTGGGTTTCTGAGGCAGTATATCTTTACAGAAGTAGATTGGCCAGTCTTCCTTCTGTAGAGAGGCTGGTGGATTTGAACCACCAACTTTCTTGTTAGCAGTCAAATGCCTTAGGCAATAAGCCACCAGAGCTCCTTTGAATGAATATAGCACACTTTATTATGCACTTACCTGTTACCTTTAGGTTGTTTAGTTTTTTGTGATTATGATGCTGTAGATATCTTCTTTGTGGTGCATTGGTTAAGTGCTCAGCTGCTAACTTAAAGACCAGTGGTTTGAACCCACCGGTGGCTTTGGGGGAGAAAAGACCTAGCAGTCTATTTAGCAAAACTTTTGCCATCTAGTCAATTCTGACTCACAGCGACCATATAGAACACAGCAGAAGTGTCCCATAGGATTTCCAAGACTGTAAATTTTTGCAGAAGCAGATTACCTCATCTCTCTTCTGCGGAGCAGCTGGTGGATTCAAACGGCCAAACTTCTGTTAACAGTAAAGCATTTAACCACTAGGCCAAAAGGGCTCCTCTCATAAAGATTACAGCCTAGGAAACCCTACGGGGCAGTTCCATTCTATCCCATAGGATAACTATGAGCTAGAATTGAAGTGATGGCACATAACAGCAACAACATATGTCCTCTTATACACATGTGCCAACTTTTCTCTAAGATGCATACCTAGAAGTGGACTTTCTGTGTGGCAGAATATCAGCAGCTTCAGCTTTGCCAAATTGCTCTCCAAATTGGCTATCCCAATGTACACCCAGCAAAGTATGTGACTTCCAATGTTCCACATCTTATCCAACACTTGTTGCTGTCAAATTTAAACAGTTTCCTCCCCCATTTATTGGGTGCAAAATGGCTTTATCAATGTGCTTTTAATTTATATTCCTAATTATTAGCAGATAGTCAAGCTTTTCTTGGCATCATTTGTTCAGATCTTTTGCTCATTATTTTTTACTGAATTGTTTTTCGTAAGAGATTGTGCACGCACATATGTGAATGTATGTGAGTGTGCATGCATGTGGGTGTGCATGTGTATGATTAGTAGGATTTATTATAGGTTGTGCGAAAACATTTGAAAATTCTATTCAGTCAAGAAATTGTTTTAATTTCTCCTATACCCCAGGTACCCTATAATATAACCCCATCTTCTAAATCCCTTCCCTATCCATCATGCAGGAATGGAGAAAAATATTTCACAACAGGCCCTAAAACAGCCTGTGTTCCTAGAAGTTCCAGTCCTTGCCCTGATCTTTGTAGCAATAAATAGGTAGAGAAATTGACAGAACTTGGCCATACATACTTCACAGTTTTATTGAGGTATAATTGTCATGCAATAAATTTAACAGATTTAAAAAGAAAAGTTCACTGCATTTTGCCATATTCGTACACCCATGAAAGCATTGCCACAATCAAGATGAGAAGCGTATCCATTATCCCCCAAAGTTTCCTCTTGCTCCTTGTTAATTCTGTCTCCATTCCCAGGCAATTATCGATCTGCCTTCTGTTGTTACAGATTAGTTTGCATTTTATTGAAAGTGGAATCACATAGTATGCACTCTTGTTGGTCTTGTTCCTTTCATTCAGAAAAATTATTTTGAAATTCATTTATATTTGTATCACTTGCTTATTCCTCTTCATTGCTGAGTGATGTTCCATTGTATGGATACACCACAGTTTATCAATTCACCTGTTGGTGAACATTTGGGTTGTTTCTAGTTTGGGGCTTTTAAAAATAAAACTCCTCTGAACATTTCCACACAAGTCTTTGTACAGACATATGCTTTCCTTTATCTTGGGTCAATTTCTAGGAATGCAATGGTTGTTTATATGGTAATGTGTGTTTAACTTTAAGAAACTGTCAAAAAGTTTTCCAAGCTGTTGTGCGATCTTACATTCTCACCCACAGTGAATGAGAATTCTAATTCTTCCACATTCTTGCCAACATTTGGTGTAGTTAGTCATTCTTTTATTCTTTTTCGTTTTATTACTCTAATAAATGTGTAGTAAAATCTCATTGCAGTTTTAACTTGTATTTTTCTGATGATTAATTATGTTAAACATCTTCTATGGGCTTATTTTCCAGACAAATATCTTCTTTTGTGAGTATCTGTTCAGATATTTTATTCCTATTATATTGTTAGGATCTCTGATGGCATAGTGCCTAAGGCACTTGACTGCTAACCAGAAGACTGGTGGTTCAAACCCACCAGCCACTCCTCAGAAGGAAGATTGGGAAATCTACTTCCATAGTGATACTGCCTTGGCAACCCAAGGAGGGGTTGCTATGAGTCGGGTCCGACTCGACGGCACATAACAACAACAACATTATATTGTTAGGTTATTTGTTTTCTTATTATTGAATTTTGAGAGTTCTTTATATATCCTCAATTCATCTCCTTTATAAGATATGTGATTTATAAATACTTTCTCTCACACTGTAGCTTGTTTCTTCATTCTCTTAACAGTGTCTTCAGATAAGCATGTTTTTATATTTTATGCATTTCAATTTATCAATTCTTTTCTATCATGAATCATGCTTTTATTGTCACACCTAAGAAATGTTTGCCTAACTCAAAGTCATAAAGATTCTCTGCAATATTTTCTTCTAGAAATTTTACATTTTCAGTTTTACACTTAAGTCTCTTGGTCTGTGATCTATTTTGAGTTAATTTTTATATATGTTATAAAGTATGATATTTTTGTTTTGTTTTGTTTTGCATATGAATATCCAAATGCTCCAAGTTTGTTTGACTATCATTTCTCCACTGAATTGCCTTTACACCTTTATTTGCCAACATTTCTGTATATGTGTAGATCTATTTCTGGGTTTTCTATTCTGCCCTATTGATCTGTTAATCTTTACACCAATATTACAGTTTTGATTACTATTGCTTTATAATAAGCCTTGAAATCAGGTAGAATTGAGAATACACTCTCAATTGCATCACATAGACTTGAAATCTATCATCTTTATAGTTGTTGTTGTTGTTGTTAAGTGCCGTCGAGTCGTTTCCGACTCATAGCGACCCCATGCACAGCAGAACGAAACACTGCCCGA
>NW_006921627.1:9712358-9719277 GCF_000298275.1 Orycteropus afer afer
TATCTTTTGCTGCATAAGGGTAAGCAAACATAGAAAGCCAGCTTTCCATAATGGAAGGAACAGTCAACAGGGATGAGAATAGCCTGGGATCTTTATGCTGACCAATTTCTACCTTGGGTAGCATGAATAATCAGTTCCAAATTCTTGCTCTCTGAAGATCTGGCCAGTACCTTTCAGATATTATAGTCTTTCCTCATTATATTTAAGGTTTCTTAGCTATAATTGTTTTCTAGGCTGCCTTCCTCAGATTAGCCTAACTCATTCTGATGGTCTTGTATATTCCTAAATCTCTATACATATGCTTCCAAATGATCTTTCTGTTTCTTCAGCATAGGAATAATAGCCACTCATTTTCATTCTTCTTAATTTCATTCTTAAAGTTCCAGGGATGCCAACAGGTTACTGCCAAATCTGAACACAATATGTTGTTACAATTTTCAACCAGTTTCTGAGGACCAATACCCTTTGTTTTAGATGTGCCAGAAAGTGATAAGACTTAACCTACAGTGATATTGGTCCTTAGGAGACCACATGAACATCTCATAACTTCATTTAGTAGTGCAGCATGTAAATTTGAAGTATCATTCATTTATTCATCAATGACTTTTGAGCTCCTACGATGTGCTGGGGAGCTCTGGTGGCATAGTGCCTAAGGTATCTGACTGCTAAGCTAGTGTTATAGGGATAAAGAGGCAAATAAGGCATAGCCCCTACTCTCAAGATGCTTCAGATTTACTATATGCTGCACAACTAGCTTCCAATGCCACTTAAAGATCCTAAGGATCAATATACTCCGTGTTTCAAGAGAGTAGTTGAATCTTCAGGCTTGGGACTGTGGTCATAGGGGACGTCAAGTTCAATTGGCATAAAATACTGCACAAAAACATTGTTCTTTATCTTTGGTGAGTAGCGACTGGGGTCTTAAAAGCTTGCAAGTGGCCACTATATGCAATGATGGATCTCTCCTCATCCAGAGCAAAGAAGAATAAAAAAAACCAAAGATACATGGAATCAATTAGTCCAAGGAACTGGTAAACCATGCGATCCTCAGCCTATATGACCATGAGACCAGAAGAACTAGATGATGCCTGGTTGCCACTGCCAACCACTCAGAAGGGGATTGATGCAAGAGATTCTGGATAGAGTGGGAGAACAACGTGGAACAAAACTAAAAATCATATAAAAAAAAAAAAAAGACCAGGTTTGGGGGGGTCTGAAAAAGCCTGGTGAGACTCCTAAGACTATGGCCCCTAGTTACCCTTCAGGTCTGGAACTGAACTTACTCCTGTGACTTCCAGCCGCAAAATAGACAAAAATATGAGGTGAACATTTACATCAGGTAGATACACTCCTTAGAATGATCAATGATCAATCATGGGAGAACAGAAGGGCAGTGTTTGCACATGGAGACAGCTGAGGGAGTGGGAGCTCATGGGAGGGAAGGATACAGGGAAGAGGTAACTGTGGGGAGGAAGTGGGAAGATATCTGTTACATTGTGGAGAATCGCAGTCAATGTCATGAAACAATATGTGTGAACTGCTGCATGGAAAATGAATTTGCTCTGTTAACCTTTACCCAAATCACAATAAAAATTAAAAAAAGGGAAAAAATATGTATTCCATATTTCAGAGCCCAGATGTGCATTTTCTACTTAGATAAGGTTGCCCTCACTGGAGGGAATAGGAGGCACTTCCTGAGTCAAATCAGATGTTTGAATTGAGTAATAGTAGGATTTGGTTGACAAAAGGTCTGAGAAGGGCAATAGCATCCAGACAGGACCAGATGCCAGAAGGCAAAGACTAAGCCCTCAAAAGAGTCACCTAGAGTCAGAGAACATTTATAAGAAAAGATTAGACAAAGGAAGGGGAGTAAATGGGTGAAGGATTATCTTCACCTCTTGAGTGGGAAGGTGTATACGTAGGAGAGACTAGAGAAAAGTTAATTTGAGCCTCAAGGATAAAAAGTTCCAAATAAAAGTTCAGTTGGTATTAGCTTTCCAACACTGAGAAGTCACTGAGGCAGGGAGAGTCAAGACATGTCCCAGAGAAAGCAAATGAATCATTGCAAGGTTGCCTGTCATCTGTGATGAATATAGGTTTTGCACACATCATTAACAAGCACTCCACAAAGGGCATAGAAACAAGGGTATTTGTTAAATGAAGCAGTTCTTTAAAATCCGTTGCCAAGCCAAGATGTATGCCAAGAGAAAAAATGGAGAGCAAAAAAAAAAAAAACAACCCGGTTTGAGACTGGAGAAGGGAAAGGTATCATGTACCCTTCTCGAGGGCAGCTGACATTTAGGGGTGCTAAGGGTTTGGGGTGGCACCAAGCCTAACAAATAGCAAGTCCTAGAAATTTAGTTACAGCTGAGAAAAGAAATCCAAAGGCACAGAAACTAGGGTAGTGGTGGGGCTAACACAAATGGGAATTCAAACAAGTCATAAAGGAAAGAAAGTGCCTCTGGGAGACCTGTATGGGCCAGGAGGGAGAAGTGGGACAGGTGGAAGTGAAACTGGCCTCACTAGTCTATAGTCAATGTGTGTGATTCCAAGGGCTCAAAGAAGACTTCTACCTGGGATCCCAAGGGGTTCTGAAACAGTATCTCTAAAGAAGTAGATTGCCTAATATTCCTTCTGAGGAGTGGCCAGTGGGTTTGAACCACCAGCCTTCTGGTTAGCAGTCAAAGGCCTTAGGCACTATGTCACCAGAGCTCCCTCAATAGTATTTCCCACCTTCAACTAGACCTTAACATTACTTTAATGTGAGGGATAGACTTCTCCTTCATAGTAAAGCTCAGGCTTATATTTAGAACATCCTTGAGAGAGTAAAGTTTACATAAAGTAAACTCAAAATACTTTCTTAAGAGTAGTTTTGGAGGGGGCAAAATCCTGAGAGTCCAATGAATAAGATGGAAGGGGAAAACCACATAGAAAAGGGAGATGGTGGCCTGAAAGGTAGATTCCGTAGTTCTTGGTGGCCAGTCCAGTGTGGTGGGCAATTTTTGTTATTGTTGTTAGGTGCCATTGAGTCCACTCTGCCTTATAGTGACCCCATGTACAACAGAATGAAACACGGCCTGGTCCTGCACCATCCTCACAGTCCTTGCTATGCTTGAGCCCATAGTTGCAGTCACCGTGTCAATCCATCTCATTGAAGGTCTTCCGCTTTTTCACTGACCCTCTGCTTTACCAAGCATGACATCTTTCTCCAGAGAATGGTCCCTTTTGACAATGACCAAAGTAAATGAGAGAAAATCTGGTCATTTTTGCTTCTAAGTAGTACTCTGGCTGTACTTCTTGCAGGACAGATTCATTTGTTCTCTGGCAGTCCACAATGTTTCCAGTATTCTTCGCCAATGTCAACTCTTCTTTGATCTTCCTTATTCATTGTCCAACTTTCACATGCAAATGAAGCAACTGAAAATACCATGGCTTGGGTTAGGTGCATCTTAGTCTTCAAAGTAACATTTTTGCTTCTTAACACTTTAAAGAGGTCTTTTGCAGCAGATTTGCCCAGTGCAAATCTGGGCAGTTAGGATGGCCAAATTTAGCAAAACAAATCTGAGGGGGTTGGAGAGAACACTAGGAGGCACAATTAAGTTCATCTGAAATTCCAATTTAACTGAGCCTCCTATATGTTATCTGGTAACCCAAGGCCAGTGGGGAGTTCTATCTCATTCCCTGGCACAAGCCCCTGCACTCTCCTTGCCTTGTAAATTCCAAGAGTCTTCACTTGTGTATGTGACGAAAGCTAAGGATAAAGGTGGAACAGAGAAAATAGAACTGCAATACATCATGAAGAAGACAAATTATTGAGGTCTAAAAGTGCAAACTCCTTGAGGACCAGGCTGTCATTTATCTCTGCAATCTTAGTCTTGCATAATACCTAATACAGACCAAGTTGCCTAATACAGGTGTGTTGAGATTAAAAAAAGAAAGAAAGAAAGAAAAAGGTAATAATACAAGCAAACATGTACATAGTGCTTACTACTCCCCAGGGTCTCTTTTAAGCACTTTACTGAAAAGCTCAGATGATGCATGAGACATCGTACAAGTGACTTCAAAGGGACTTGAGCTAGTAAAAGGAGAAACTTGTGAGGTGATGCTTTTTCATTGATTTATTTAATTATTCATGTAGAATCTTTCTTGTTGAGGAATGGACTGTTCAGATCGCATACCAATATTCCACTCAACTATTCAGCATCTTCTTCTCCTAAAAACCAAAGGTACAAACAAAACAAATTGCATTATAAATTCTTCCCTTTGCTATAACTATTGCCATTCCTAGTCTTCCCTGATGCCCCTACACCCCACTCACTCAGGCCCACCATTTGTTTCCAGGGTGTAAATACACAAAGATGAGTGCAAAGTAACTCATCATTCAAAGAGTAAATCATTTCTGAAACAATTTCTTAGTGTTCTTCCCAAATACAGATGATGTGGGGTTACCCAAGAATTTTCATGATCCAGGTTCCTCCTTGTCTCCACTACAGAGAGTTCTCAAACCTCATTTTGTGCCTTTGCAAAAACAAGCAAGCAGAGAGGGGGAAAGGATTAGATGGTAAAGTCTGGCATCTCGAACCTGGTAGATATGAATCAGCTTTAGATTTGCCAAACAGAAAACGTGGAACATTTGGTTTTATTACCTCTTTCAAATCAGGACCAGGAAAACCCCACAACTACTTTAGGAATGAAGAAAATAAGATTGGAATAACGACTACTGCTTTGTTACATGTCTTCGTTTTATTTTTTTTTAAGCAGAATCTTAAATATTTTCCACAGGGCCCTTCTTAACTCTCAGCACCTCCATACCACCCCACCCCCAGCATAAATCTCCATGTGAGGAGAGATGGGCACACATGGTTCTGATTCATTTGCATTTAACTCATCAGAATATTGTTTAGTCAAAGTAACCCTCTGTCCAAAGAGTCTTTTATGAGCTGATGTTAATAAGCCTGGCATAAGTCTATGGTTGTAATTGGGTGTTTTTTTCCTTTTCTTTGAACTGAGAAGCTGCCAGTCCAAAGCCAGCCCTAAACCAAAGCAGGCCTGAGAAGCTGCATTTGTCATTTATATTTTGTGTTGTTTGCTTAATTCTGGAATCCGGTCAGTTCCAGCACATTCCATTGTTGGTGAAAATTGTTCTCTGAACTATTTTTAAGGGCATCGCTCTGGCCCAGTAGGCAAGTCTAGATTGGGAATCCATAAATTTACCTGGAAATATTACCTAGGGTCTACTCTTTCCTCTATATTTCCACTGCTTTCAGTAGATCAGACTAGCATCATTCTTCACCTATATAATTCAGTGGATTCCTATCTGCCCTACCTTTTCAAACCCCTGGGCTGCCAATGAGCTCTTTACAACTTAACTCTGATCACCTCATTTTCCTGCTGATTATCAACAGTGGTGCTTCTCAGCAGGGGTATATGTAGCAGTGGTTTCTCTAAGTAGGTGGGTGCAAGAGGGATGTGGACCACAGTCCTTGACACTCAGAGGGGTGATACAAAAATAACAGGGTCAGTGGCAGCTATGGCAGATGGACTGATGCTGTAGGAGGAGGGATCATCAAGGCAGTGGTGTCACTAGGGTTCATGTCACCAATCACCCAGTTTGGTAACTTATCATCATATTCCTTCCTCATCACCTGCCAGTCAGGGTGTGGACAGGTAGCTACAATGCCTGATGTTTGGACTCCTCTTGGCTAATGGGAGAGGGGAGGAGCTGCAGGAAGTTTTGTGTTGGACGGAGCTACATGGTGAGGTGCACAGCCCTATGTGTGGGGCAGGGTGGAGCTAGGTATTCTGCCTACCAGAGGTGAAAGGTTCACCAGCCAACCCCACCTATGGAGTGGGGAGAGTGACACTACGAGTTATCACACTTGGTGACATCAACCCTATTGATGCCTCTGATATGTAGGTTTGAGAGATGCAAGATCAAGTTCCAGGAACTAAGGAAAGCTACAGGAAAAGCATTGACTATCTTCATAATAGCATCAAGTTTACTTAAAAAATAAGGAAAAGCTTCCTACTTAATGTTTTAAAAATCTATAGGTATATGGAACCAAACCAAAAAATAAACCCACAGCTGTTGAGTTGGATCCTACTCATAGTGACCCCTCCTTGGGTTTCCGAGGCAGTATCACTACAGAAGTAGATTACCCAACCTTCCTTCTGCGGAGTAGCTGGTTTGAACTGCCAGCCTTCTGGTTAGGAGTCAAATGTCTTACACACTACGCACCAGAACTCCCGATATATGGAACAGAAAGTAAAATTATTACACATTCTAAAGATAAAAGGCTTACAGGCTTACAGGTGAGGAGAGACAACTCAGGGACGCCCGAAGTAGCAAGCGGGATGATCAGGAGAAAGGGGTTTAAAGGCCAGGAAGCCAGAGAAAAGAGCAGTCAGCCGAAGGAATTAGGTGAGGAGAGGCAACTCAGGCCCACCCAGAGTGGCAGACCTGAAGAGCAGGAGGAAGGGGATAAAAAGCCAGGAACCCAGACAGAAGAGCAGTCAGCCCCAGGCTTACAGGTGAGGAGAGACAACTCAGGGACGCCCGAAGTAGCAAGCGGGAAGATCAGGAGAAAGGGGTTTAAAAGCCAGGAAGCCAGAGAAAAGAGCAGTCAGCTGAAGGGATTAGGTGAGGAGAGGCAACTCAGGCCTGCCCAGAGTGGCAGACCTGAAGAGCAGGAGGAAGGGGATAAAAAGCCAGGAACCCAGACAGAGGAGCAGTCAGCCCCAGGGACAACTCAGGGACAGACAAAACAGCAAGGCAGAGGAGCAGGAGAAAGGGGTTAAAGCCAGGAAGCCAGACAGAGGTACAGTCAGCCACAGGGACCCAGTTGGGGGTGATACGAGAGGTCTCCAACAGCAAGACAAACTTGTCTGTCGGTTTGTCCTACTGTGGTGACATGTAGAC
>NW_006921627.1:9723271-9728733 GCF_000298275.1 Orycteropus afer afer
ACCATTGTCAACCATTCAGAGGGGGATCTCTGTAGGAGATCCTGGATAGAGTGGGAGAACAATGTGGAACAAAACTCAAAATCATTAAAAAAAAAAGGAGGGGGGGGGACCAGTTTTGCTGGTCTGATAGAGCCTGATGGAACCACTGAGACTATGGCCCCTAGCTACCCTTTAGGTCTGGTTTTGAACCCACTCCTATGGCTTCCAACCAAACAAAATTCAGGCATCTGAGCTGAACATTTACATTAGGTAGATGCACTCCTTGGAGAGAACAATCATGGGAGAATAGGACTGTGTATGCATGGGGAGACAGCTCAGGGGGCAGAAGTGCATGGAGGGAAGGACAGAGGGAAGAGGTGAGTAAGTGGGGGCAGAGCTGTTGTATTGTGGGAAATTGTAGTAATGACATGAGACAAAGTGTATGTGAACTGTTTTATGGAGAGTGAATTTGCTCTGTAAACTTTCACCCAATTAAAAAAAAAAACATTCCTCAGCTTATCTATCAAAGCCTATCACACTCTGTCTCCAATTCCCTGCCCAACCTACTACTCACTACTAACCCTTAGAATAGGACAATTCTTCATTCTCTAGTGTGTCCTCAGTCTAGATGTTTGCTTCTTTTAACTAGAGTGCTCTTTAATTTTCCTATCTTTATGTGACCCAAATCCAAAGCTTCTGATTGAAGTTCCATTTTTCTTTACATTATGAACATACTTTTTGCATACTAGTCATGGAACTAAGTTCTCAAGGAATATCAGAGAGACCATTGATTGAATACAAACCCGTTGTTCTTTTTTTAAAATTTTATTTTAAAATTTTTATTGTGATTTCGGTGAAAGTTCACAGACCAGATTCATTTTCCATACAGCAGTTCATACACATTTTGTCTCATGACATTGACTTTAATTCCCCACAATGTAACAGCTCTCTTCTCACTTCCAGCTATAATTACCTCTTCCCTGTGCCCTTCTCTCCCCTGTGCCCTTCTCTCCCATGCACTCCTGCCCCCTGAGCTATCTCCCTGTGCAAACACTGCCCTACAGTGCTCCCAGGATTGATTGCTCCAAGCAGTGCATCTACCTGATGTAAATGTTCACTCCATAAGTCTGTCTATTTTTTGACTGGAAGCCACAGGAATGAGTTCAAATCCAGACCTCAAGGGAGGCTAGGGACCATAGTCTCAGGGGTCTCACTAAGCTCTATCAGATCAACAAACCTGGTGTTTTTTTTGTTTTTTTATGATTTTGAGTTTGTTTCACATTGTTCTCCCACTCTATCCAGGATCTCTTATACCAATCCCCCTCTAAGTGGTTGACTGTGGTAGCCAGGCACCATCTAGTTCTTCTGGTCTCATGGTCATACAGGCTGAGGATCACATGGTCTACCAGTCCCTTGGGCTAATTGTTTCCATGCATCTTTTTTTTTTTTTTTTTCATTCTTCTTTGCTCTGGATGAGGAGAGACACATTGTTGCATCTAGATGGCCTCTTGCAAGCTTTTAAGATCCCAGTTGCTACTCACCAAAGTAGGACGTAGAACAATGTTTTTGTGTAGTATATTATGCCAATTGAGCTTCATGTCCCCTGCAACCATGGTGCCAAGCCCACAGGTCCAACTAGTTGCTCCCTCCAGGTAGCTGGCTGTGGCTAAGAAGGTACTACAAGCCTGCCATTTATAGTGAGCTATACTATACACCTAGGAGCTCTGGTAGCATAGTGGCTAAAGCACTTGACTGCTAACCAGAAGGCTGGCGGTTCAAACGACCAGCCACTCCTCAGAAGGAAGGTTGGGCAATCCTACTTCCGTAGTGATACTGCCTCGGAAACCCAAGGAGGAGTTTCTATGAGTTGGGGCCGACTCGACGGCACATAACAACAACAACAACATACTATACACCTGGGCATTCTTACATCACATACAAATATACATGTAGAAACCTTGTCTGCTAACCCTGTACATGGTCATGGGCCCACTGTCCCCTGCCTAGACATATCTGATTATTCAGCCTGTCCCAAACCCTATGCTCTTGAGGTCTGCAGAAAGGAACAGAATTTCTCTGCTCTTAGGAAGTGACTCAACAAGAAAAAAAGGAAAAGGATGGCACTAAGTAGAGAGTCTCAAGAGCTTTTGGATTCAGAGGATGGATACAACTTTATATGAGGCCTAAGAGTTGCAAACGGGACACCTAGAGGTATGATTTTTACAAATATGCACACTATATACAATTCAGTAGGTTCCCACCTGCCATTTATCTCTATTTATGTATCTAGCTAGCTAGCTAGCTATTTAATCTATGTGTGTGTATACAGGTATATAGGTACGTGTCACTTTACATCTGTTCAGGCAATGTCCTACTGCATGTATGGTCTTGGTCTCATAAGGTTTCTTTGTTTAAAAATAAATAAGTAAATAAGAGAGAAAGCAGCTCTTCTATTTATTATTTCCCCTAATGGCTTTAAAGACTCCAAATTCAGACTCTTGCAGTATTGGACCATGGGCAGGATGCAGGCAGGTGAGGCAGAAGTCATGGCTCTGGGTGCAGGCTCTCAGGCTTTGTATGTCCAGATCATAAAATGTCTTATTTTAAAGAATATATAGTGAATTTTCTCTCTCTCTCTCTGTTTGTATTTAAATTTAGAAAGTATAACCTAAAAATCTGGAATTTCTGATCCCCTTGAAAAATCAAGATGATTGAGGACTTTGTACTGGCCTCACAGCTGACCAATAATCAGTAAGAATGAGTCATAGCTGCTACCTTGGGATCTAGTGGCAGCTGCCATCTTGGGAGTAAACCATAGCTCCATCTCCAGAAGGGACATGCACTCTCTACTTATGTTCTTCTTACACTGACACGGTGCATTCCCCATAAGCATTTTGTTCCCTTTCTACAGAGTTTGGACAAAAACAATAAAAAAAAATTTTCTAATTTAAAGGTCACAGATAAAAAATTCTGAGATTCCAGAAGAATTAATTGTGATTGGTGAGAGACAGAAAAGAGATCAGTCAAAAGCCCAGTTGGAGACGTGCTGGGAGATTCCTTTTTGAGCTAAACTTCTATATTTCAGAATTTCTTTCCTGAAAAAGCATCACCCATATAGACATGTCTGGTAATGTCCAAGGGAGAGTCCTCCAGTTCTAAGCCATAGCTGGAGGCTGGCCCACTAGCAGTGCTGTCCCTTGCTTCAACTCTGGTGTCCAGTCTCTGTTCCCCTTTTTTGCCTTGTCTCTATTTCTTTGCCAGATTTGCTAATAGCAGTTAGAACATCTCCTGTCTCTGAGATTCTCAGATTCAGACAATTTGCTCAATCCATTTCAAGGACTATTAGGAAATTTCAACCAAGATTAAATCTCTTTTCTTCTCTTTCATAATAGCCTCTAATGCTGATGGGAGAACAAAGCCAGACTTCTCCCTTCCCTGTGATCTGGAATGGGGGGCTTGCGCCTGCCTCCTTCACCTACTCCCTAGCTCCAGTAAGGCCTCAGGAAAGGGGACTGCTGTGTCCCCAAGCTTCTTATTTCACCTGAACAATGACGAGACAAGCAGTGGCTGATAGGGATTCCCCAAGGAGTTCTCTGGCTATTAGACCAGGCCCAAAGCTATTCAGGTACAGGATATTCCCAGGGCTTCAGATTTCAGGATGGAGAGATTAGCAAGGGGCATTCAGTCCAGGCAGAGCCCTCTTCTGGCTGTGGGTCTCCAGAAGTAAGTGACTGCAATTTCTGAGGAAGCTGGGAGCTACCATTTCCTTTCTCACAGGCCAATGGGCTACTGAGGGAGAATTACAGACAGAATTACTAAGAGACTGGCGTTGGTTTTAAGCCTCAGTTCATAGTGAAATCAAAGAGACACCTCCACTTTCTTACCCTCAGAGATGACAAACAGAAGAATCCCACCTCTTTTTAATATGCTATATTTTTCCATGTTCTGTTTTTCCTACCAAAAAATAGGGCTTCATAGAATTTAAGAATTGGAATGTACTTTAAGAAAAGCGTTTTGATCTACCAACTATCTTCATTTTGCATATGAGAAAACAGTCACTCGGAGAGCTAGAGTGGCTAGTTCAAGGCCACATGCTAGAAAGTGTCAGCACAAGAATGGAAACTGAGAACTTCTAACTCAATGTTTTTGTTCATTATTCCAGTAGGTCCTACCATTTGTTCATTAACATACAACTTATTCAACTCAACAACTCACTGCCGTTGAGTTGGATCTGACTCATAGCAACCCCTCCTTGGGTTTCCAAGGTGATGTCACTACAGAAGTAGACTGCCCAATCTTCCTTCCGAAGTGTGGCTGGTGGGTTTGAGCCACCAGCCTTCTGGTTAGCAGTCAAATGCCTTAGGCAAAATGCCACCAGAGCTCCTCAACTTTTATTAAATATAGTTATTTTAAAAAGGAAAATATATTATTAATACCAATGGAAAAGCAGCATTACTTGCCTTAAGTATAAAACCAACCAGTTGTCATGGACTTAACTGGTGGTGACCCAATATGTGTCAGAGTAGAACTGTGCTCAATAAAGTTTTCAATGGCTGATTCTTCAGAAGTGGATCTCCAGGACTCTCTTTTGAAGTACTTGAATCCTCTGGATGGGCTTGAACCTCCAACTTTTTGGCTGGGTTAGCAGCCTAATGGATTAATTATTTGTTCTACCCAAGGACTCCACCTTAATATAAACCAAAACCAAATTCACTGTCATTGAGTTGGGTTTCCAAGGTGGTATCACTACAGAAGTAGACTGCCCAACCTTCCTTCCAAGGAGTGGCTGGTGGATTTGAACCACCAGCCCTCTGGTTAGCAGTCAAATGCTTTAGGCACTACATCACCAAAAACAATCATAATGAAAGGGAAAAAAAAATATTATAAAACTAGCTGAATACTTTGAGTTGTTAAGGCTTTCACCCCAGACCTATTTTCTTTTGGTTAAAATGGAAGGCAAGCTTTGAGAAGTGTTAATGAGATATTTGCACCTGACTGAGACATCTTCCTTGAAGGGAAGAAGGACAATTGGAATGGGAACAACTTTACTGAAAACCATTGATGCCTCTGTATACACCACCAAAATTGTCTCCCAACACTTGTTGTGAAATAAACTTGAGATGTCTGCACTATACCATGCTGCCTTCAGAAGGAGAACAGCCTTTGCCTTGTCCCTTTCCCTTCTCAGAGGTAGAGCTCCCAAGATTCTGAAGATAGATTCAGATATTTATTGTACATCACAAAAAAGAAGGACAGTGTTTCCTGAGGAGGACCAGATTTTCCTATATTGGTTTTGCTGTTAACTGATGAAATTTCTCAAAAATTTCTGGTTGGACATCCTAGTGAGAGATCAGGGCCATGGAGAGTGATTAAAAAACTCCTTGGGGGGAGTTCGGGTAAGATGGCGGACTAGGCAGAAAGACTGCACAGACCCTCTTCAACAAAGAAAAGGGAAACCAATTAACACAGACACAGAAGATAAT
>NW_006921627.1:9730871-9731422 GCF_000298275.1 Orycteropus afer afer
TATAGGGTTGGCAGACAATGGTCCTATAAGTTTATGTGAATGATCAGAATTCCCAGATGTATAGTAGAGCTGACAAGGGGCAAGTGTGTGGTCACTGCTTGGTCACAACCAGCTACCCAGAGGGACTGAGCAGTTGAACCCGTGGGCTTGGGACCATAGTCGCAGGGGACATAAAGCTCAATTGGCATAACATACTATACAAACCATTATTCCACCTCCTACTCTGGCAAGTAATGACTAGGATCTTAAAAGCTAGCAAGCTGCCATCTAGATGCAACGATGGGTCTCCCCTTGTCCAGAGCAAAGATGAATGAAGAAAACCAAAATTCATGGAAATAATTAGTCCTAGTGACTGGTACACCATCCGACCTGCAGCCTATATGACTATGGGACCAGAAGACCTAGATAGTGCCCAGCTACCACTGTCATCCACTTGGAAGGGGATCTATGTAGGAGATCCTTGATAGAGAGGGAGAACAATGTGAAACAAAACTCAAAATTATTTGGAGGAAAAAAAAGGTGGGGACCAGGTTTGCTGGTCCGATAGAGCC
>NW_006921627.1:9731722-9745077 GCF_000298275.1 Orycteropus afer afer
AAACTGTGGTCAATGTCATGAGATAAAGTGTATGTGAACTGCTGTATGGAAAGTGAATTTGCTCTGTAAATCTTCACCCAAATCACAATTAAAAAACAAACAAACAAACAAACTCCTTGGATCTGTGAGATCCAACCACCACCACCAACCACTGCCTTCAAGTTGATTTTCATTCATAGTAACTCTAGTAACCCTGTAAGACAAAAATTACTGCCATCACGTTGATTCTGACTCATATTGACCCTGTAGGACAAAATAGAACTGTCCAATAAGGTTTCCAAGGCTATTAATCTTTATGGAAACAGGCTGCCTCATCTTTCTCCTGTGAAGCAGCTTGTGGGTTTGAACCAACAAACTTTTTTGTTAACAGTCATATGCTTTAACCATTATACCACCAGAGGCAGCAGTGGATCAGTGATAGAATTCTGTCTTTGACATGTGAGACTCAGGTTTGATTCCTGGCCAATACAACTCATGAGTAACCACAATCTGTGTGTCAGTGGTGTGTTGCTATGATGTTGAACAGGTTTCAGCAGAGTTTCTAGACTAAAACAAACCAGGAAAAAAGGCCTGATAACGTACTTCAGAGAATCAGCCAATGAAAACTTTATGGATCACAGTGATCCAGTCCTCAACTGATCATGGAAATGGTGCATGATGAGGCAACATTTTGTTCCATTCTGCATGGGGTACCATGAGTTGGGGGTTAACTCTACAGCAGCTAATATAACAAGATATCTCTCACCTCTGTTTGTTGCCAACATACATATATCACAATGTGATTCATATTACTTGAGTGATAGAAATAAAAAGGATTTCTTCCTCTGTGGAAATATCAAATAAACACTCTACATGTGATCTGAAACTCAGGGCTATAATTAGAATACCCAATCTTAATATCATCACCTCAAGCAAGGACCCAGTCAGCAAAGGTCCTTGATCTCTAAGACTGTGCTATGTGTGTGTGTGTGTGTGGGGGGGTGTCAAAGAAATAAATAATGCATCATAATGCATCACATCACATCTGCACTTAGAGCAGCTTGGTGTTGTTAAAACAAGGTCCAATCATCTGAAAGGGTAACTAGGGTGTACATGCTATGGACACACTCAGGGGAAGATAACCCAATAAGCAAGATAAGCACAAGCTTACCTCTTTGATACGGTGAAAAATGTTAAATTGTTCACTACAAGTTAGTAAGTAAGCAAAGTAAACCCATGCTTAGCTTACTTACTGTGTTTCTATCCCTATGAGGGATTGTAAATTTGAAAAGAGGCTTTGATTCTGTAGAAAGGTGCTGTGGGGTTGGGAGGGAGACAGATGCCAGACTGACCTAGAAGCAGAACCTTTGATAGAGTGAAAAAATATGAAATTGTTCACTATACATTAGTTACTAAGCACAAGAAAGCCTGTGTTTACCTTGCTTATCAGGTACTCCAAAACTGGACATGCTGATGGGTGGTCTGATAAATGTTCTAGAGGGGCGAGTGGGAAGTTGGGGTGAAGGGGAAAGCTTTGTGGAGGAGCGAAGATTTTTATAGGACTTCTCCCTCTTTTCCTCTGGCCTTCCTCCTCCCCCTCTTGCCCTCTTCCAGAATGGGGGCAAAGTGTGCACTGGTGGAAGGTTAGGGGTTGGCACTCACTCTGGACGTGGGCTGAACAAACCTCCCGGAAGCCTGTGGAGGTGGAGGCTGACCAGGTGGACAGCGCCCACACAGCTGCCCGTGAGATCCTCGAAGACAGATTTACCAGTTGCCAAATTCTCCTTGTAGCCCACTTTCTTCCCTGAGGCCCTGTACAGCAATTCCTGGGGACTGGTGAGGGGAGGAGAGGACCTAGAAAAAACAGGTGAAAAGGTATCACATAGAAATTACAAACACTCTATGGTATTGCTCAGTCAGAACCAACTCTCTGCTACTTTCCTTATCTCAGATTCTATATCTGCCTTTATAAAATCCTTCAGGCCAGAGGGACTAGTAGCCTGACAAATTGGTGCTTTCCATTCCTCTGTTATTTATTCTTGCTTGCTGTGGTTATCTATCTCAGAGCTATTAATGGGGGTCATGTAAAGCCAAGGAGCCTTTGTGGTGCAAATGGTTAAATGTCTCACTGCTAATCAAGAGATTGGCAGTTCTAACTCACTCAGCAGTTCCACCGGAGAAAGACCTGTCAATCTACTGTAAAGATCACACCCCTAGAAAACCCTGTGGGGGCAGTGCTACTCTGTCTCATGGGATCACTATGAATCAAATCAACTGGACATCTACTTGATGGCATAAAACAACTATGCAAAGCCAGTAGGACTTGGGAACATTGCCTTGAGAACAGCTCAGGCAATGGAAGCATGGAAGTAAATGCAGGACAGGAGTTTTCAGAGAGGTCAAAAGATGTTAAAGGAAAACCTGGAGGATGGGATGCCTTCAACCCACTGGCCCCTCCATGTGGGCCTTGGAGGCTAAGACCTCAGAGGTGGAGCTTAGTCTCTGCTGTCAGAAAAGCAACTAAGAATAAAGTAGAATAGACCACAGAAAATTCCTGAGATTGTTTCTACCCTCTTGGAATTTACTTGTTGGCCTATAGGAGATAGGGTGGTGCTTATCCAATGTTATACAAATTAATGGTAAAAATCAAGATTTGACCACGAATCTCCTCACTCTAAGTCTAAAGTGAAATGCTCTTGGCAACTTGGACCAGAGACGAGGAGAGTAGGGTTGGTCAGACTTTCAGCAGCAGATGAAATAATAGGGCACATGCTAATTGAGCCACATTAGGCTGTTCTGTCATTGCTTATGTCATGAGTGATGCATGAAGTATGTCTTATCTACCCTTTTGTCCCATGTACCTTTGAATATAGGCCTTTGGCCAATGTAGACACTACCACCCACTTGGGGGCTCTTGGTGCCCCTGCATACATGTACTGGTAGGCCATCTGGGACCTATCCTTGGGGCCAGCTATGTGCTCAGTTGTATTTACCAGCAGCCTTAGCTCTGTGCTGGAAGGTAGTATAGATGATAGAAGATGACTTCTGCAAATCAGAAGATAGCATGCCATACTCAGCAGGACTCAACAAGGAATCACTAGACTAGGGCTGAGAACCAAAAAACAACCAAACTCACTGCCATCACGTTGGATCTGACTCACAGAGATCCCTCCTTGGGTTTCTGAGGTGGTATCACTACGGAAGTAGATTGCTCAACCTTCCTTCCGAAGAGTAGCTAGTGGGTTTAAACCACTAGCCTTCTGGTTAGTAGTCAAATGCTTTAGGCACTATGCCACCAAGGCCAAGAAGTAGAGGTAAATTGTTTGAGGTGAGAATAGAACCCATGGCCAGACATTCAGGAGGAAGCAGAGTCTACAGAGGCCCCCTTAACCTTTAATCACCTAAGCACCTATAACAGTACACAGCAAATGCATTAGCATTGACAACCTGAGCTTTGTAGTGTGGTTTTAGCAGTTTATGGTGGTTTAGTAGAAAGAACACTGACAGCGGAAGAAGAAGACCTGGATCTCTGACTCAGTTCTGCCAGCAACTTGCTGTGTGACCTAGAACAAGTCACTTTCTCTCTCTGGGTGCCTGCTTCTTCTTCTTCCTCCTCTTCTTCCTCTTCTTCTTCTTCCTCTTCTTCTTCTTCTTTCACATCTGTATAATTAAAGAAGTCCCATCTCCCATACAATGCAAGTGACCTAGATTTGATTCTCTGCCAATGCACCTCATCCACAACTACCACTACCCGGCTGTCAGTGGAGGCTTCCATGTTACAGTGATGCTGAACAGGTTTTAGCACAGCTTCCACACAAAGACTGACTAGGAAGAAAAGGCCTGCAATCTACTTCTGAAAATCAGTAAAAACCCTATGGATCACAAAAATTATGGGGATGGAGCAGTACTGGCTAGCTTTTGCTTCATCTTGCATGGCGCCATGAGTCAAGGCTGACTTAGACGGCAGCTAACAACATAATTAAAGGGTTGGATTAGATAAAAGCTAAGACCTCTTCCAGTTTTAATAAAAGTATCTTGTGTGTCACTACTGTAAGAGCATTCTGTTGACTCTGTGACTTGTATTGTCCATTGGGACTGGCTGGGAATCAGAAGTGGGTGTCAGCTTGGCTGTAAGAGCCTCACTTCTCTCATTTGCCTCACTCACAAATTTTTATAGGGAGTTCTCCTCTACATTTGTAAAAGAAATGAGAAAAGAAACAGGAAAAGTGGAGAAGGGAGAAACAGGGAAAAGAGAAGGAAAAAAATGGTAAAAAGGAAGATGATGGGTGGTGGTTGGAGAAACAGGCAAAGCAAAAAACATCAGGAAGAAGTCAAGCAGCTTTGTTTTTTAAGCAATCATAGCATGTTAAATATCAAGGGACCACACAAGAGTAACTTTTTCATCTCCTTGTCTTTTAGTGGGCCTGAATCTGCCCTAACGCAGTTTGCTCGGTATCAGTCCTAATAAGTAATATATATACTGAGGAAACTTCTCTGTGCCCAGAACTTATCCTGGGAAATGTGGAGGTTACCAGGAGTGCATCTAAGGTTGGAGAGACATAAACTTATAGAGCTTAAGAAAAGGAATGCAAAAATCATGCATACAGAATTAAATAAAAGACACATACATGTTTATTTAGAATGATGCAAAAATTCACAATCAAACATTTCAGAAACCTGACATGTACATCAAACATCTCAAAATGCAGGATAATAACTCATTTTCCTTAATTAACTTCCTGACACAGTATTTTTCCCTGTGCATTCTCTTCAAATGGCAATAACTTTGTAAAAGTTTGTGAAAGTCTATTTTCTATATAAAGAAAAGAAAGATAATTCAGTCTTTTCTCTAGCATGATTGATCAAAATTTGTTTTCTAACAGTAATGGCTAAGCTGTATAAAATATGTGATGCCATGCAGTGAAAAGATGTGCTATTTGTAGTTCTGCTGTGGGTCTGTACCCTAAAAATATAGCAATTTCATAGTTTTGTCTGAGTCCAATTAAAAGAACAAGGCATTCATAATTATATATTCTACATTATTGAGTATATTTCTTATAGGAAAAAAAAATTCTATTTTGACTAGGAGTTGATGAGAATTGATTTCTTGATTTACAACTTCACACATCTGATGCTCATAGTAGTCTTTTCCACAGACTAGCTTTTGGCTCATTCAATTCTAACATTATTTTTCTTTCGCTCCCCATGTTTTTGGTGCAACAGCCACAGTATACGTTCATATTGTGATAGACCTTCTGGCCCTTTAATATTTGTCTCAGCACTGAAACAATCACACAGTGGATGACAGACATTTTCCTGGAAATTATTCTTCCACTGGAGCAGCTAACAACTTGTTAGCTGAATAAAGGTACCCTTAGCTTAACCCTAAAAATGTCATGGCTCCTCCAGTGCCTCCTGATATGATGTGATGGAAGGGAAGTTGGGTGGTAAGACACAGTAGCTTAAGCAGTTGCAGTTAAAATATCCTATACTTGCAAAAATCTCAAAACCGTATCACTATGTGAGAAAATGACCAGGACTTCTCCCTGGAAAAGTCTTGGAAGGGGCAGTGAAAGTGAGAATCCTTGGATTTGAGTCTTTATTAACTTCTTGGAAAATCCACCTATGGGAGTAAAAAGCAATGCATTAGAGTTTTTTTCCATCCTTATATTCTACAAGTTTCTTAGTTATTCACTTTACTCCTAACAAGTAACAGCTCCAATATAATGCTCCACCTTCAGCTCTCTCATCAAACTGGAACTCAGTCCTTTGGTCAAGGTTCTACTCTTTAAGAAGTCTGGTTTGGGGTGTGGTTTACACGAGGCTCGACTGAGAAAACAGGCACTTGGTGGGACTGAAAAGGCAAATTCACTGCAAAGAGTGTATTATTAATGGATAGATTAAAAGTTTGACTTTAATA
The DNA here is from genome assembly GCF_000298275.1 of Orycteropus afer afer. Lineage (NCBI taxonomy): Eukaryota > Metazoa > Chordata > Mammalia > Tubulidentata > Orycteropodidae > Orycteropus > Orycteropus afer. Next base: position 9,737,622 of record NW_006921627.1, read on the forward strand.
AATTTTATTTTATGCAATTTATTTATTTTATATAATGCTGTTGTTGTTGTTGTTATGTGCCATGGAGTTGGACCCAACTCATAAGAGACTCCTCCTTGGGTTTCCGAGGCGATATCACTACGGAAGTAGATTGCCCAACCTTCCTTCTGAGGAGTGGCTGGTGGGTTTGAACCGCAAGCCTTCTGGTGAGCAGTCAAGTGCCTTAGGCACTATGCTACCAGAGTGCCTATATATGTATATAATATATGTATATATGTATATCCTAAATGTTCCACAGTAGAGAATTAGTTACCTACATCAATGCTCCACTAGAATATTCTTCAGATATTTAGTATAATATTTGTGGACATAGGTTTCTGGTTAGTGGTTCTAACCCGCCAACTGCTTTGCAGAAGAAAGATCAAGCAGTGTGCTTCTGTAAAGATTTACAGCCTCGGAAAACCAGTGAGGATTGCTATGAGTTGGAATCAACTCAAAAGCAGAGAGTTTGGTTTCAATATTTATATGATGACCAGAAAATATTTTCTTGATATGCTGAGAAAACAGAAGATATATAATAAGAGCATAATTATATCTATCAATATCTCTATCTACTGTCATAGGAAAAAATTAAGCATAAAGAAGTGTCTGGAAGGCTGTATAACTTGATATTTGATGTTAATCAGGACAGCTTCTCTGGGAAGATGGTAGTGAATTTTTTTTCTTGATGATTATTTTATTTTCTATAATGATTATGTTACTACAGTAATAATAAAAATATAAATAAATTTTAATAGACTTTTAAGAATGTATAATTTTTTTACGAACTCAAATAACTTTTCTCCGAGTCAGCCAGTTGCAAATTAATAAGAGAATCCTGGGAATTGAAGGTTAAGAAACAGCAAGTTAAAGGAAAGAAGCTCAAGTTGAAAAGTATGAGTGAGTGAGAGGGAGAGTGTGTGTGTGTGTGTGTGTGTGTGTGAGTGTGTCTGTGGGGGAGTGTTTATCTGGGGACTGTGCAAGCAGATACTCGACTTTCAATTCTAATGTCTACTTTTGCTCTGTCCCTCACATCACTGAAATCCTGATGAAAAGTCTTCGGTTTCCACTTTGATTGAACCCTTTAGCCAACTTTACAAACCACAAAGGATGAGGAATGGGAGACAAAAAGACCTCATCAGGATTTGACAGGCATATTACTCTAAGTGAAAGGTGATGCTTTTCTCTCTTGCCCATTCTGAGGGTCTTTGGAGATGGGGTGAAGGGAAGGGTCACTCTGTTCTCCTGAGTGAAATTCTATGAAAAGGAAGTGTAACTGGAGTTTGAGATACCAAATGAAAGAAGGGCAAATGTTAATGAATGCCTCAAAGCTATCCCTCCCATAATTCCCATCTTGAGCTCAAACCCTCTCCTAGTGCCTTTGATAATCCAGGGAAGCAGTCCAATGTCATTTTCTAAAACAATTTGGAAGCCCACACCCCCACCACATACACATACACAGTAACCCTCTTACTGCTGCCCAAAAGACCGACTTCCGATGGGGAGAGTCCAGTTCAGGGGAGAGGGTTATCATGTGAAATGTAAAGCCTCCTTCTCCTCTTCTCCAGATGTCTATGGCTTCTGACAGGTTTCCTCCAGAGAGAAAAAGAAGTGGAAGTTGTGTCTTCATTTTGGTTCATTGATGCTTTGGACTCCCTTCACTACTGCTTCTTGAACTAAAGAGTCTAGTTACCCAAAAGGAGTACCCAGGACTTGGGCCTCTCCCCTCTTCACAAGTCTTACTTGGGTCTCTACCTGATGTGTTGGCCAGGATATTCTTACCTCCATGATGGGCCCTGGTCAGACTCCATGCTTCCTCTGCTATTCTGAGTGGTATACCTGCCAAACCCAGGGCCCACTGTTCTCCCTTCCCTTACCCCAAAAAAATTTCTCTTCCTGTTACTCTTCCATCCAAATAGGTAGCATGAATTTCATTGTCATTGTTATTAGCTGCTATTGAGTTGGCCTCTGACTCATGGTGACCCCATTCACAACAGGATGAAATACTGCCTGGTCCTGCACCATCTCCATGATTGTTGCAGATCTGACCATTGTGATCTATAGGCGTTTCCTTGGCTTATTTTCAGCAGTAGATCATCAGGTCTTTCTTCCTAGTCCATTTTAGTCTGGAAGCTACATTGAGACCTGTTCGGCCTCATGGGAAAACACAAGCTTCCACTGACATGCAAGTGGTGGCTGTGTATTATGTGCGTTGGCTAGGAATAGAATCTGAATCTCTTCATGCAAGGAGAGAATTCTACCACTGAACCACCAATGTCCCTATTTCTTGTCACTTGAAGACATCAATGTTTTCTCTGCCTTTGAAAGTGCAGTAGTCAAGTGTGAAGTGCACTAAACTAGCTCCAGTGGGGGTTGGGCTGTGCACTAGATTTTTCTCAGTCAATCTGTGTCTCAGAAGAACCTTCAAATCATAGTGTTCCCTCAATCAAAAGGGGTAGGATCATTCCGCCTGCTTCAGCTCATCAGTGCACACAAATTAATTTGAGAATAGTTACTGCGTCCCTGCCTTATGCCAGGTACTATGCTGGGCTCTGGGGAAACAGGAGGAACCAACATAGAAAAGATCCCATCCTCCATTTTGTCCTCTAAGGGTTGGGGGACATGTGCATGATGCTGCTATCCTCCAAGCATCTGTTGGTATAAGGTCGGCTGGTTCTCCTGATTACCACCACTTTCGCCAGGGAAGGTGAAGTATGATATTGGAGAAAACCTTTTCCTTATCTTAGTCAAACTCCTTACCTTTTGCCTCCAGTACCCCAGTGCACCATGGAGTATAAGAAGAAAATCCCTGGATGTTTGACCATCATATCTTCCTCAGAATGGGTAGTCAGCCATGGTTAAATGCATATGGCCAAAATTGTCCTGCTCTTGGTGTATGGCATATGTAAGCCTTTGATAAAAATGGAAAATGAGATCCACCTTCGGCTGAAGTTTGAGTTAGTCCCTTTGGACAGATGATTATTTCCATACCCCTTTCTCCCAGATCATTTCACCCTCTCTCTGCCATCGTTCAATTCATTTCTAGAAATCCTCCTCCTCTGGAAAGACTTATGGGACTAAAAAGGAAAACAGAGCATGTTCTGACTTTAATCTTTGAGATTCAGCTCTTGAGCCCCATCCTAATTCCTTGGGCTGAGCTGCAATGCTGAGAATAAGAAGCAGCCACTGTAGTTACTTCCTTCATCTTGGACCACTGCCAGTGTAATTACACATCACATTAAGAATGGCACTTATCAGGATATTAAGCATCAGTTCTAAATTTAGAGAGAAAAGCCTCTATGAATCTGAAATTATTATTGTTTCCTGGAAGACAAGACACCATAATCTTCCTTTACCTTGCAGCTGAAGTCTGCTGGTGGCCACTGGCTAAGAACTGTTTGGTCACTGGTGGTTTAGGGCACTCAGTGCTAGTCAGACCATGGGCAATTAGGACATATCTGACAGGGTAATATGTAGAACAAATTTCTACCTGTATCTTAGGATACCTTTTCAAGGGACTGCTGTCTCTTTTTCTGTTAATAAGTAAGCCTCATTTGTTGTTTTTGTTTTTGCCTTGTATTCATTGTCGAAACTTTAGAAAATTCCAAATATGCACAAACATCTACCATAATACCACCAACCTGAGATAATTACTGTTATCACTTTCAGGTATATTTTTCCATTTCTTTCTTTCTCTATGCTTTCACCAGCTGCCTGAACACCCTGCTGCTTTATATCCTAATTCCCCAAATGTGTGGACATTCTTTTCCTGCTATCCCTTCATTATCCAGATAGCTAGCACTATTCTCCATCACTAGAAAGTATTCATATTTTTTTCTGCTTCTGAAAATATTGATGCATATGACATGTAATTGAGATTATGCTGTTGTTAGTTGCTTCCAAGTTGTCTCCAACTCATAGTGACCCCAAGGACAACACAATAAAATGGTGCCTGATCCTGGGCCATCTTCACAGTTGTCTATATGCTCCAGTCCATCATGTTGGTCAGTATATCAGAAAATATTCTTTTGGGACCCATGGGATTTTCATTGGTTAATTTTTGAAAGTAAATCACCAGGCCTTTCTTCTTAGTCTATCTTAGTGGGGAAACTCCACTAAAACCTGTCACCATGGATGATGCTGCTGGTTTTTGAAATACCAGTGACATAGCTTCTAGCATCATACCAACACACAATCCACTACAGTACAACAAACTGACATACACGGTGGTGAGGACATATTATATGCAGCTTATTGCAGCCTACATTTCTCATTTAAAAACATGTCAAGATCAAATGTCTCCCTTTATGATTAAATTCATTTGCAATATGATTGTTATGACTGCATAGTATTTGATCACATGATTTGTACTATAACTGAAGTAATCATTAGTTATTCATTTAAGTTGCTTCCAATGCTGCCATTACAAACATTACAATGAACAACCTTTTAAATAAGTCACTGTGAACAGCTGTGATTATTTTCTTCTAATTAATTCCTAGTAGTAAAATTACCCAGTCAAAGAGAATAAACATGTTTATAGTTTGCATGGGAGCTCTGGTAGCATAGTGGCTAAGGCACTTGACTGCTAACCAGAAGGCTGGCAGTTCAAACCCACCAGCCACTCCTTGGAAGGAAGATGGGGCAATCTACTTCAGTAGTGATACTGCCTCGGAAACCCAAGGAGGGGTCGCTATGAGTTGGGTCCGACTTGACGGCACATAACAACAACAACATAGTTTGCATACACATTGCAAAGTTACCAGAGCTCTCTTTGCGTGAAGGGGCAGTGAGATAAAGATGGCTCTGGAACATGTGATGCAGAAGCTGGAGGTGGAGCTACTCTGATGCTGACAACCATTTCCAGGTGCAAATAGGGAATGTGAGCTCATGGGGAAGGTGGAAGCAAAGAAGATCAGCAAAGCTGCCCATTAAATTCCTCAAGAAAGGGTGGGCTCGTGTAATGGCATGAAGCCTGGAGCTCAGACAGTGTGAAAATTAATAAGCTCCTAGTCTCTCTGCTTGAACCACTACCCATGAGGCTGGGCAAGATCTTGAAAAATCTGGTTTATGGAGTTGCCACACATGCATTACCACATCCCAACCCCTGTTAACTAAAGCGTCCTTGAACCCAAGAAGCCTGAAGATCTGTATCTTCTGTCTGTACCCTTGGCTTACTTTTCCCTTTGTCTCTCCCTCTCTATATAGATTGCTCCAGGGATCAGCCTGGGAAAGCCATAGCTTCCTCTCTCTTGACTTTCAGGCTGTGTTTGTACTTACTCAATTCATTTATGCAACAATGAATGCCAGACAGGGGCTTTCATATGCTAGGCACTATGTAAGCTCGGAGGCTTGGGAGGATGAATAAGAAATGTCCTTGACTATATAAATTATTTTATTTATATATATCAGCATGCAAACTGATCAGCAGCTCATTACAATAGAGTTATGAGGGAATGATGGTAGAATTTTCTCCTTTTGTGAGGAAGACCTAGGTTTGATTCCCAGCCATGCATCTTAAGCTCAGCCACTACTCATCTGTCAGTGGAGGCTTCCATGTTGCTTTGAGATTTCAGTGGAGCTTCCAGACTAAGACAGATTAGGAAGATTGATTTGATAATCTGCTGAAAATCAACCAGTGAAAACCCTATGGATCATAATGTAACATTGTCTGATCCACAAATGATCATGGAGATGTTGCAGGACAAGGTTGCACCCTGAGTCTCCATGAATCAGGACTGACTCAAGGGCAGCTGACAACAAAGTACAGTTGCTAATTTCTGTTTCTTGCACACATTTGTTCTTAGAATATCTTCTTCCACCGACTGACTTGTGGGCATTTGAAAAATACATGATGAATGAATACTCGAATGAATAAATGCATACAGAGGGTTGTGTCCCTCAAGAATATCACCTAAGGGTACTTAAAAAAAAAGTTTTACTGAGATATAATTTACAAATCATAAAATTTATTCAGTTTACATATCAACTCAATGGTTTTTAGTGTATTTACAGGGTTATCAACACAAACCAATTTTAGAACATTTCCATCATCCCTGAAAGAAATCTCATGCCCATTAGCAATCGCTGCCAATTTCCCCACCCTCTACTGCCCAGCCATAGGGAACCACTAATTTAATTTCTGTCTCTATAAGTTTGCCTGTTTGGATATTTCTTTCTTTCTTTTTTTTTTTTTTAATTGTGATTTGAGTGAAAATTTACAGAGCAAATTCACTTTCCATACAACAGTTCACATACACTTTGTCTCATGACATTGACTACAATTTACCCTAATGCAACAGCTCCCCTCCACTTCCTCCCAATAGTTACCTCTTCCCTGTGTCCATCCCTCCATGCACTCCTGCCCCCTGAGCTGTCTTTCTGTGTATAAACAGCCTTTCTTTCTCCCTTGATTGTTCTCTCCAAGGAGTGTATCTACCTTAGGTAAATGTTCAACTCATATGCCTGTCTTTTGTTTGACTGGAAGCCACAGCTTGAGTTCAGTTCCAGACCTGAAGGGGAGCTAGGGGCTATAGTCTCAGCAGTTCCATCAGGCTCTATCAGACCAGCAAACCTGGCCCCCTTTTTATTCCAAATGACTTTGAGTTTCGTTCCACATGGTTCTCCCACTCTATCCAGGATCTCCTACATAGATCACACTCTGAGTGGTTGACAGTGGTAGCCAGGCACCATCTATTTCTTCTGGTCTCATAGTTGTATAGGCTGCAGATCGCATGGTGAACCAGTCACTAGAACTAATTGTTTCCTTTAATCTTTGGTTTTCTTCATTCCTCTTTGCTCTGGACAAGGAAAGACCCATCGTTGCATTTAGATGACTGCTTGTAGGCTTTTACGATCCCAGTCACTACTTGCCAAAGTAGGAGGTGGAACAATGCTTTGTGTAGTATGTTATGCCAATTGAACTTGATGTCCCTTGTGATTATGATCTTGAGCCCACCGGTTCAGCTACTTGGTCCCTCTGGGTAGCTGGCTGTGACCAAGAAGTGACTACAACCTTGTCCTTTGTCAATTCTACTATGCACCGGAATTCTTATAGATCATACAAATACACTTATAGGAACACTGTCTGCTAACCCTATACATGGTCTTGGGTATACTCCCCACTGCATAGACATACCTAATAGTTTAGCCTGTCCACCCATCTATACACCTGTATACCCATGTTTGCTTTCACTGACAAAGCAGTACTGTATGTGCAAAAGGGTTCATCTTTGTTGTCTGTACCTCTCATGTACCTCTCTCTATGTCTTTCTCTTCCTCAATGTTGCCATATTGGTCACTCACATTTGGTACATTGCCCTTCTCTTCACCCAAATCAATACTTATCTCTATCTATCTAACAGTGTTCCCTCCCCCTCCCCAACCACCCCTGGTAACCAACAAAGAAAATTTCCTTCCATAGATAAATCTTTCCTTG
>NW_006921627.1:9745177-9746827 GCF_000298275.1 Orycteropus afer afer
TTATTCTTTAGTGTTGCATAGTATTCCATTGTGTGTATGTACCATAGTTTGGTTATCCATTCCTCAGTTGATGGACACCTAAGTTGTTTCCATCTTTTGGCTATTGTGAATAGTGTTGAGATGAACATGGGTGTGAATATATCTGTTCTTGCCATGCCTCTCACTTCTTTAAGATAAATACCTAGTAATGGAATAGCTGGGTCAAATGGTATTTCTAATTTCAACTTTTTAAGAAATCACCATACTGCTTTCCACAGTGGTTGTACAATTTCACAGTCCCACCAACAGTGTATGAGAGTCCCAATCTCTTCACATGCTTGCCACCATTTATTCTTTTTTGTCTTGTTGAACTTTGCTACTAGTGCTGGGATAAGATGCTATCTCATTGTTTTGATTTGCATCTCTCAAATGGCTAATGATCATGAGCATTTCTTCATATGTTTGCTCACTGACTGAATATCCTCCTTGGTGAAGTGTCTATTCATGCCTTCTGCCCATTTTTAAATTGGATTATTTGTCTTTTTGTTATTGAGGTGTTGGAGTTTTCCATAAATTCTAGAGATAAGTCCCTAGTTAGATATGTCATTACCAAATATTTTTTCCCAATCTTTAGGTTCTATTTTGACTCTTTTTGCAGAAATCTTTGGAAGCACAAAAAATTTTAATTTTTAGAAGGCCCCATTCATCCAGTTTCTTTTCTGCTGTTTGCGTATTTTGAGTTATGCTTGACAGTCTGTTTATGCCATATATTAGGGCCCCTAAATTTGCCCCTAGTTTTTCCATGGGAACTTTATAGTTTGAAGTTTCACATTTAAGTCTTTGATCCATCTGGAGTTAGTTTTTGCGCATGGTGTGAGGTACAGATCTTGTTTCACTTTTCCTGCAAATGGATATCCAGTTTTGCTAGCACCATTTATTAAACAAATATTCTCTTCCCTATTTAATGGATTTAGACCTTTTGTCAAAGATCAGCTGACCACAGGTTGATGGATCTATTTCTGGGTTCTCAATTCTATTCCATTGGTCTATGTGTCTGTCATTGTACCAGTATCAGGCAGTTTTGACTACTCTGGCTGTAGAGCAGATTTTGAGATCTGGCAGTGTGAGAGACCTCCTACTTTGTTCTTTTTCTTCAATAGTGCTTTGCTCATCCAAGGTCTCTTTCCTTTCCATATAAAGTTAGTGATTGGTTTTACCATATCCTTAAAATATGTTGAAGGGATCTGGATTGGGATTGCATTGCATGTGTAGATTGCTTTATGTAGAATTGACGTTTTCACAATGTTCAATCTTCCTATCCATGAGCATGATATGTTCTTCCATTTATGTATATCTCTTATGGTTTCTTGAAGTAGAATTTTATAGTTATCTTTGTACAGGTCTTTTGTGCCCCTGGTAAGATTTATTCCCAAGTATTTTATTTTTTTGGTAGCTATTTTAAATAGTATTGATTTCCTTATTTCTTTTCAGCAATCTCTTTGCTGGTATAGAGGAATCCAACTGATTTTTGGATGTTGATCTTGTGTCCTGCCACAATGTTAGAGTTGTCTATCAGTTCCAGTAAATTTTTGACTGAGTCTCTTAGGTGTTCTACATATAGGATCATATCATCAGCAAATAGGGATAGTTTGGCTTCTTCCTTCCCAATTT
>NW_006921627.1:9748761-9758160 GCF_000298275.1 Orycteropus afer afer
GTCTCTTGAGTGGTGCATTTAATCCATTAACATTCAGTGTAATTATTGACAAGTATGAATTGGTTGCTGTCATTTTGTTATGTGCTTTCTCATGATGTCCCTGGTTTCTTTGTTCCATATTATTTTCTGTGCTGAGCTCCTTATGTTTATGAATTATGTTATCATTTCCTTTGTTGCTATTGTTTTAGTATTTGAGGAATATTTGTGTTTGTCCTCTTTTTTATTGTGATGTGAAGGTTTATCATTTTTCTTTGAGGTTACCCTGTGCTTTATAATTTTCTCCCCGAGATTAGAACAGTCCATTCTATCTTGCAAGTCTCAACTCTCTCACCATTTAGAAGTTCTTAGCTAGACAGTATTTTCCCTCTTTTTGATTTGTAGTTGTCCTCATTTGCCAATTAATGTCTCTGGTTCCCCGTTTACAATTTTGTAAGCTTATTTTAGTTTAGTTTTGTCCATAGCTATGGTTTCTGGGTTATGTCATCTTGTATAATAATGGTCAGTGTTGTTTGCTATTTTTGGTTCTCTGTTCAAAGCACTCTGTTTAGTATCTCTTGTAAGGTTGGTCTGTTTTTAACAAATTCTCTTAGTTTCTGCTTATCTGGAAATCTCCTAATTTCACCATCATATTTGATGGACAATTTTGCCAGATATATAATTCTTGGTTGAAGATTTTTCTCTTTCAGGGTCTTATATATACCACCCCAATGCCTTCTCACCTGCATGGTTTCTGCTGAGAAATCAGAGCTTATTAGTAATTGTTGTCCTTTGTAAGTAACTTTTTGTGTTGCTGCTTCCAGGATTCTGTCTTTGTCTTTGGTTTTGATGAGTTTGATCATGATATGTCTTGGTGATTTTCTTTTAGGGTCTATCTTGTTTGGGGTTCGTTGGGCTTCCTGAATGGATATATTCTCATCTTTCATCATATCAGGGAAGTTGTCCTCCAGCAAATCTTGGATAATTTTCTCAGTGGTTTTATTTTTCTCTTCCTGTTCTGCAATTCTAATGACATGTAGGTTATTCCTTTTGTTGGTATCCCACATGAACCTTAGGCTTTCTTCATCTTGTCTTGACCTTTTTTCTGATTTAGTCATTTCAAAGAAGTATTCACGTTTTTTTTTTTTTTTCAGTCTCATTAATCCTGTCTTCCATTGCATCAATTCTACTCCTTTGCTCTTTCAATGTGTTATCTGATTCTGACAATTTAGTATTAATCTCCTGGATTCCTATCTGTAGATTTAGAATCATTTCTAATTTTTCATTTATTTTGTCATTTTGGTCTTGTATTTTCTTCCAAAATTCTTCTAGGGTTTTGTTTGTGTTTTCCTTGGTCTATCTCTTAATCCTTTGAAGATGCCTAAATATAATTCTGTTTAATTCCTTACCAGGAGTTCCAATGCTGCTTTCTTCCTCAGGGATATGTTCTGGGTCTGTATCCTGCTCCCTTGTGTCTACCACTTTATTGTGCTTCTTTGTGTGGATTGTGATGGTCTGTTGTCCTCAAGACATCGTGACGTTGTATTTAGATCTCTATTAACTGTTTGTGAAGAGCAGCCAAGGGTGAGTCAAGTTCTTCTTGGTGGATGTTTATTGTTGGCCTGTTGGTGGAGAAGGAAGTGGTGGCTCTCACTCAGTAAGTGAAGCTTCAGGAGATGTGGGTGTAGTTGTGTCTTGTTGGGCTGTTGCTGACAAAAATAACAATTAAATAACCATCAAAAAAGTAAAAGCAAATGGACAAAATGCACACCTTGTAATCACACAGAAACAGTAATCAAAAAAAGGAAAAGCAGAATAAGAAAATAAATAAATAAATACACTATCTGGGGAGAAGGCAATAAGTGAAAAAAGGTAGAGAAGGAGGATAATGAAGAAAATAAAGTGGGAAAAATGCAAAAAGAAAAACAAGGAACAGGGTTAACCATGAGAAAGGAAAAAAAAAAAAAAATTGCAACCAGGAACAAGGAAAAGAAAGAAAGCTGAAAACTAGAACCTGGGAGGGGAAGAATAAAGAATAATAGTAAAAAGGACAAAAGTGATAATAATAATAGCAGTAGTTTTAAAACAGACAAAAACAAACAAACTAAAAAACAGAAAAAAAGAAAAAAAGGGGGGGGGTCAGAGTTGGGCAGAGCACCCAGGGCTCCCTCCAAGCACACAGACTGGGATGGAATTCCTGCCAGCCCAGAAGGTGGGTAGGAGTGAGTGATGGCTGCACCTCCATTCATCAAGAGGGTGTGGGGTTTAAAAGTAACGAGGGAAATTTCGTACCATTCCACTCATCCACATCTGAAATAGTCTTGTGGTTCTTGGCAAGTGGAGCCTGTTCTTAAATCCCTGGAATCTGGGAGAACACTGTTGCTTTAAATATCCAAAATGGTCAAGCCACTTGTAAACATTCAAAATGGATGTGTCCTCTGGATAGGCAAAAGTCCACAGCGCAGCCTGCCTTCCTCTTCGCTCCTTCCCCTTTTATTCACCAGCCATCAGAGCAGTCCTCTGTGCAGTCCCTGGCTAGCAGGGCTGATTTTTAGGTTAATTCTTAGGTCCTACCACCACTCAGCAATATCCAAGCTGTCTGTGCCATCAGGATCACTGCCAAACTGCAGCTCCGTATGTCTCCTTTTTTGGTGTTTTCATGCAAATTCTTCTGCTAGTTGGAGTTTAGTCCACTTCTATATCCTTCCCTTCAAGGCTCAGGGGTCCAGGATTATCTTCTATATCTGTGTTAATTGGTTCCCTTTTTCTTTGTTGAAGAGGGTCTGTGCAGTCTTTCTGCCTATTCCACTATCTTACCAGACCTCGCCTATTTGGATATTTCTTATAAATGGAATGATAAACTATGAAGTGTTTTGTGTCTCACTTTTTCCACTTGGCATACTATTTCTGAAGTTTATCCATATTACAGCATATATCAGTACTTTATTCCTTTTATTATCAAATAGCTTTCCATTCTATAGACATACCATATTTTATTTATATGTTCATCACTTGATGGGTGTTTGGGTTGTTTCCACCTTTTGGCTATTTTCAATAATGCTGTTATGAATATTCATGTACAAGTCTTTGTGTGGACATATCTTTTTATTTCTTGTGGATAGATATCAAATAGTTGAATTGCTCGGTCATATAGAGGCACTTTTGAGTAGAGACTTATGAAAGCATTTATGGAAAGAAGAGGTTGTTCAAATAGATGGAGTTAAAACCTATCTAAGTTTCATATACACATAAACAAGCTGTGATTCTCCCTGGCCACTTCTTAATAGAGGCAAAGCAATGGTACCGCCCTTTTTCTTTAATCTACATATTATCCTTCAGATAATTTTTATTTTTAATGTCAACCTTAGATTTTCCTTTTTTTATAGGAAGTCAGGGGTGAAGAGGGCTTGTTTCATATTTTTTGTTTTGTTTTTAAGTCACATTATTATTTTTCTTTAATAAAATGTAACACAAATGTTAGATTCCATAATCAAAACTTAAAGCAAAATTAAATCAGAAAATTAAAAATATTTATAGTATCACCAGAAGTCCCTGGGTGGTGCAAACATTTAGCATACTTGGCTGCTAACTGAAAGGTTGGTGGTCTGAGTTCTTGAAAGAAAGGTCTAGTTGTATTATCAAAAAATCATCCATTGAAAACCATAGAGAACATAGTTTGACTCTGACACACATGAGATCTCCATGAGTCAGATCAACTCAAAGACAACTCTTTGTTGTTGTTGTTTTCAATAATATTACCACCAAAAACTAATCACAATACTAATATTAATATTTTGATGTGTACCCATCCAGATCAATTGATCAATAAGTAGATAGACAGAAAGATATAGATATCAATGATGCTTTTGATACATATACAGATAAATGTTGTATATGCTATTTTGATACCTGTATTTCACTATAAGGGGCTCTGATGGCATAGTGCCTAAGGCATTTGACTGCTAACCAGAAGGCTGGCAGTTCAAACCCACCAGCCACTCCTCTGGAGGAAGATTGGGTAATCTACTTCTGTAGTGATACTGCTTCAGCAACTCAAAGAGGGGTCGCTATGTGTAGGGTCCGACTCAACGGCACAAAACAACAACAACATATATATCCTGACCATTTTTCTAAATCTTTACTATCTTCTACATTATATTTAGTTGTTGTACACTTTTTCACAATGAAAGTGAGCTTTGTTGTTGTTAAGTGCTGTCAAGTCAGTTCCTACTCATAGTGACTTTGTGTACAACAGAATGAAACACTTCCTGGTCCTGCACCATCCCCTACATTCATTGCTATGTTTGAGCCCATTGTTTTAACCACTGTGTCAATTCATCTTGCTGAGGGCCTTCCTCTTTTTTCACTGACCCTTTACTTTATCAAGTGTGATGTTCTTCTCCAGTGACTGGTCCCTTGTGATAACATACCCAAAGTACATATGAGACAAAGTCTTGCCATTCTCCCTTCTAAAGAACATTTTGTCTGTATTTCTTCCACAACAGATTTGTTCATTTTCCTGGCAGTCCAGCATATATTAAATATCCTTTGGCAATACCATAATTCAAAGACATCAGTTCCTTGATATTCCTTCTTCATGGTCCACCTTTCACATACATATGAAGTGATGGAAAATACCTTGGTTCAGCTGCACCTTAGTCCTCAAAGTGGCATCTTTGCCTTTGAACACTTTAAAGAGATCTTTTGTTTTAGATTTGCCCAAGGCAATATGTCATTTGATTTCTTCACTGTTGCTTCCATAGAAGTTGATTATGGATCAAAGGAAAATGAAATTGTGACAACTTCAATCTTTTCTCCATTTATCACTATGCTACTTACAGGCCCAGTTGTGAGGATTTTTCTTTTCTTTATACTGAAGTGTAATCTATACTGAAGGCTGTAGTCTTTGATCTTCATCAATAAGTGCTTTAAGTCATCTTCACTTTCAGTAAGCAAGGTTGTGTTATCTGCATATCAAGGTTGTTAATGAATCTTTCTCCAATCCTGATGCCACATTCTTCTTCATATAGTCCAGGTTCTCAGATTATTTGCCCAGCATAAGATTGAATAAATATGATGTAAGGGTACAACCTTGACACACATCTTTCCTAATTTTAAACTATGCACTGCCCCCTTGTTCTGTTCAAACAACTGTCTCTTTGTGTATGTGTAAGTTCCACATGAACACAATTAAATGTTCTGGAATTACCATTCTTTACAATGTTATCCATAACTTGTTATGCTATACACAGTTGAATGCCTTTGCACAGTCAATAAAACAAGGAAACATCTGTCTAGTATTCTCTACTTTTAGCCAAAATCCACCTGACATCAACGATGATAGCCCTCATTTCATATCCTCTGAATCTGGCTTCAATTTCTGGCAGTTCCTTTTCAACATACTGCTACAATTTTTTAATTATCTTCAGCAAAATTTTACTAGCATGTGATACTAATGATAATGTTTGATAATTTCCACATTTTATCATCTTTCTTTGGAATGGGAGCAAATATGGACCTCTTCCTGTTAATTGGCCAAGTAGTGGTCTCCCAAACTTCTTGGCATAGATGAGTGATCACTTCCATGTTGCATTCATCTGTTGAAACATAATAATTGGTATTTCTTCAATTCCCAGAGGCTTGTTTTTCACCAATGCCTTCAGTGTAACTTGAACTTCTTCCTTCAATACTGTCAGTTCTTGATTATATATTATCTCCTGAAATGTTTGAACATTGTCCAAATCTTTTTGATACAATCACTCTGTATATTCCTTCCCTCTTTTTTTGATGCTTCCTTCATCATTCAGTATTTTGCCTATAAAAAAACCAAACCCACTGTCATCGAGTCAATTCCAACTCATAGTGACTCCCATTGGGCTTTTGAGGCAGTAAATCTTTACAGAAGTAGATTGTCCAGTCTTGCTTCCACTGAGTGGCTGGTGGGCTTGAACTACCAACCTTCCAGATAGCAGACAGATGTCTTAGGCACTGTGTTACCAGAACTCTTTTATTTTCCATATAGACTTCAATATTTTGCCAGGAATTGATAGAATACTCATTGAGATGTTTCAACAAATGGAAGCACTCACTTATTTATTCTAAGAAATTTTGAAGACAGCCACCTGGCCAACCAACTGGAAGGGATCCATATTTATGCCCATTCCAAAGCAAGATGATCCAATAGATATGCAAATTATCAAATAATATCATTTATATCACACACAAGTAAAATTTTGCTGAAAGTAATTTAAGAAATGGTTGCAATAGTATATTGACAAGGAACTGCCAGAAATTCAAGCTGGATTTGGAAGACAGTATGAAACAAGGGATATTATTGCTGATGTAAAATGGATCTTGGCTGAAAGCAAAGAATACCAGAAAGATGTTTGCCTGTGTTTTATTGACTATGCAGAGGCATTCAGCTGTGTGGATCATAGCAAATTATGGATACTATTGCAAAGAATGGGAATTCCAGAACACTTAATTATGCTTATGAGGAACCTGTAAATAGACCAAGAGGCAGTTGTTTGAACAGAATAAGATGATACTAAATGGTTTTAAATCAGGAAAGGTGTGTGTCTGGGTTATATCCTTTCACTATACTTAATTAATCTATATTCTGAGCAAATAATCAGAGAAGTCAGATTTCTTATGAAAAAGACTGTGGCATCAGGGTTGAAGGAAGACTCATTAACAATCTGTGATATGCAGATGACAACTTTACTTTCTGAGAGTGAAGATGACTTGAAGCACTTACAAATGAACATTAACGCTACAGCCTTCAGTACAGATTACTCCTCAACATAAAGAAAACTAAAGTCCTTACACCTGAAACAATAAGCAACATCATGGAAAATGGAGAAAAGGTTGACATTATCAGTGATTTCATTTTCCTTGGATCCACAATCAATACCCATGGAAGCAGCAATCAGGAAATCAGATGACGTGTTGTCCTGGGCAAATCTGTTGTAAAGGACCTCTTTAAAGTACTGAAGAGCAAAGAAATCATTTTGAAGACTAAGGTGCACCTAACCCAAGCCATAGTACTTTCCATAGTCTCATATACATATGAAAGCTGGACAATGAATAAGGAAGACCAAGGAATTGCTGCATTTAAATTGTGGTGTTGGTAAAAAATACTGAAAATGCCACTAACTGCCAGATGAACAAATAAATCTGTGTTGGAAGAAGTACAGCTGGAAAGCTCCTTAGAAGTGAGAATGGCCATAATTCATGTCATGTACTTTGGTCATGTTGTCAGAAAGGATTAGTTACTGGAGAAGGATACCATGCTTGGTAAAGTGGAGGAACTGAAAAAAAAAAAAAAAAAGGAAGACTTTCAGTGAGATGGATTGACACAGTGGCTGTGACAAATAGGCTCAAGCATAGCAAAGATCGTGAGGATGGTGCAGGACCAGGCAGTGTTTCGTTCTGTTGTTTCTAAGGTCACTATGAGTCGGAGTGAACTTGATGGCCTCTAACGACAATAGAAGCCTTCAATATTGCAACTTGAGGCTTGAATTTTTTCTTCAGTTCTTTCTGCTTGAGAAATGCCAAGCTTGGTATTCCCTTTTGGTTTTCTAACTCCAGATCTTTGCAAATTTCATTATAGTACTTTACTTTGTCTTCTTGAGCTGTACTTGGAAAGCTTCTGTTTAGTTCTTTTACTTCTTTATTTCTTACATTCACTTTAGCTTCTCTCTGTTAAAGAGCAAGTTTCAGAGTTGTTTTTGATAACCATTTGATCTTTTCTTTCTTTCCTGTCTTTTTAATGACTTTGCTTTCTTCCTGTATGATGTCCTTGAGATAATCCCCAAACTTGTCTGATCTTCAGTCATTAGCATTCAATCTATTCTTGAGATGGTCTCTAAATTCAGGTGGGATATACTCTACGTTGTACTTTGGTTCTCATAAACTTGTTTTAGTTATCTTCAGCTTCAACTTGAACTTGTATATGAGCAATTGATGGTCTTTTCAAAAATTGGCCCCTGGCCTTGCTCTGACTGATTAGTATCAGCTTCATCTTCTCTTTCCACAGATGTTGATTTGATTCTTGTGTATTCCACCCTTGAAGGATCCAACATGCAATCAAACTTGATAATTACTGATGACTGGAATGAGAAAGGTGGAAACAAAGAGGAAGAATTGGTAGTTCAAAACACGGCCTTGGTGATAAACAATGCCAGAAATCCCTTGATGGAATTTTGGAAGAACAATGACTTATTCCTTACAAATACCTTTTTTCAATCACATAAATAGTGGCTAAACACTTGAAGGTCCTCTTTGTTTCCACCTTTCTCATTCCAGTCGTCAGTAATTATCAATTTTGATTGCATGTTGGATCAATTTCAGACTGCAGAACTTGGTAAACATATTCAATTCCTACATTTTTAGCTTTAGTGATGGATGTGTAAATTTTAATAATAGTCATATTAACTGGTCTTCCCTGTAGGCAGTCAGCTGCAAGGATCCAATTGGGGAGAGGAACTCAGGCATGCCCAAAGCAGCAAATAAATAAATAAAAACAGCAGTGTGGGAGAGCAGAAAAAAGGGGATTAAAAGCCAGGAACTCAGACAGATGAGCAGTCAGTTGCAGGGATCCAGGTGAAGAGAGGAACTCAGGCACACCCAAAGTAGCAGGGCAGGAGAGCGAGAGAAAGGGGATTAAAAGGCCTAGGATCTGGACAGAGGAGGGGTCAGCCACAGGGACCCAGGTAAGGGTGGTATGAAAGGTTTCCAAAGGGAGGCAAACTTGTCTGTCGGTTTGTCCTACCGTGGTGATGTGTTGATGTGAGTTTTTAGGCTGAGCCACTGGTGTTTCTAACCCAGTGGGATGTGCATGGTGCACAGGTATCATCCCAGCTTACAGACTGAGACAGACTAGGAAGAAGGAAGAGACCATCCACTTCTCAAATAATTGGCCAGGGAAAACCTTATGAATAGCAAAGAAACACTGTTTGATACATTACCACACAACTTTATGAATAATCCGGTTAGGTTAGAAGGCTCTCAAAATTGGACTGGGAAAGAGCTGCATCATCTGAGTAAACCCAGCCTTACTCCTATGGATAAGGTAAAGCTATCGAGATCTCCATTTGCTGATGTGGCACCACTTAAATTGAAGAGAAACAGCTGCAGACATCTACTAATCATAGAAACATGGAATGTCGAAGTATGAATCTAGGAAAATTGGAAGTTGTCAAAAATGAAATGGAACGCATAAAGATTGATATCTTCAGCATTAGCGAGCTGAAATGTACTGGTTTTGGCCATTTTGAATCAGAAAACCATGTGATCTACTATGCCGGGAATGACAGTTTGAAGAGGCATGGTGTGGCATTCATCATCACAAAGGATGTTTCAAGATCTGTCCTGAAGTACAATGCTGTCAGTGATAGGATAATATCCCTACGCCTACAAGGA
>NW_006921627.1:9771400-9798584 GCF_000298275.1 Orycteropus afer afer
TGTTAATTGGTTTCCCTTTTCTTTGTTGAAGAGGGTCTGTGCAATCCTTCTGCCTAGTCCGCCATCTTGCCCCACCAAAAAAGTTGACTCTCTTTTGAGAAGCAGCTCTTCCTCAGTTGCATTTCAAGTACTATCCAGCCTGAGGGGTTTATCTCCTGGCACTGTATCAAATGATGTTTCATTGCTATTCGTAAGACTTCCAGTGGCCATTTTTTCTTTTTTTTTTAAGACCTAGATTGCCTAATTCTTTTTCGTAGTATGTCTTAGTCTGGAAGCTCCACTGAAACCTGTCCACCATGGGTGACCCTACTGGTATTTAAAATATTGGAGGCATAGTTTTTAACATCACACAACCCGTAAGCCATCATGGTATGACAAAGTGACAGATGAGTAGTGGAAGACAAGCTTTAATTTATTTAATTAGATCCTCATTGTTGGACCTGTACTTTGTTCCCAAATTTTGTTTTAATTATTTAAAAGTATTGCAGTGAACACAACTTAATTCATTTTACACATAATTACCAGTACTTTTATTGAATATATGAAAAATGATTTTTCAAAGAATGTTTTAAGATCTTTGATTGATACTGACAACTGCTCTCCAGAAAGTTTAGTTCAGTTCACACTTCATGTTTCAGAATAAGCATTTCCTGCATTTCAACTAAAATGGGATCTCACCATCAAAATAAAAACGAAATTCACCAATAGACATCTTTTGGAAACAAGCTATATTCTTTGATGACTAGCAAGGCTGATGACTTTCACATATTCATAGGTGATTTACATTTCTTCTTTCAGCATCCACATAATAGGGGACCATCAAGGATTGTCCTTCCTGTTGACCCCACCTGTTGCTCTAAGTAGCAGACACACCCAGAAACCTTTCCCCTTCACTCACACCTTGGGTAAAAGGCTCATGGAATGACAGGTGGACCCTGTTCCACCTGCTACAACAGTAAAACCATGAGGCCCACTTCCATGCCATAGGAAATATCTTCTGCTGCCCACAGACTGCCTGGTACTCACTGAGATCGATTCAACTAATATTTAAGCCACAAAACTCACAACTCAGTTGGATCGAGTTTTACTACAGGAAGAAGTTCAGGCCTTTGGAACCCCATGTTTTTAGCACTAACATCCTTTATCGGAAGGACTAATATGGGGGTGGTGATGACCAGCTGTTCCTTTTCCTCTTAGAGTCAGAGCAAAGGAAGTGAGATCAAATTATAATAGAAGGGATATCAGTTAGACAAAAGAAGGGACTTCTTGCCAAGAAAGCTTGTGTAGTGCTACACCTAAGGAAATCTTTGATCAGGGTGAGCTATCTGGTGGTTTAGTTGGATCCCTGCCTGAGAGTAGAGGATGGGCCTTAGCCTAGACCTAAAGTGATAAGCTCTGGCTTAGCTCCTGAGTGATCTAGCTTCCTGCATGCTTACCACCACCTGAAAGCTTGGAGACCTTTCTTGGGACTATGATCTTAGAGTTGGAGCATCCTTTGGGTCCACCCCATCTTAGAATAAACAATACAGTGTGAGATTAAAGAATCTAATCAAAACAGCAAAGGAGAAGTGAGAGGAAGTTACATATTAAAGGTCAACTACTTGTCAAGCTCTAGGCTATGTACTTTAAAGACTTCATCTAAAATTGTTATAATAGCAGATAAGAAAATGAGTCACAAATAGATATGACTGGTGAAAGCAGTCAGACATGTTGACTCCAACACCCTCTCCATTGAACCATATTACTATGGAAATAACTTTGCAGCAGTAGGTGAGGCTGTTTAAGAGTATAAACTATATATTCTTCTATATGCATATACTTAACGTATATAAACTATACATTGGATAATTACCAGATAAGAGAACAAAATGTCAGCTTGACTCAGCTAAAGAAGCAGAACTTAATAAGGTCTCTTGACCAGAGTTCCTCTGTTGTTGAGTGGTCTCTTTCCATCTGGATTCCTTGGGAGTGACTCTTTGCCTCTTCTGTGTTTTTCTGTCTTAACCTGAGCTGTTCTTCCTCATGCCATCAGTGGTCTTAGGCTTCCAGAGTCCAACTATTTTTTCCTGGCCTAGGCTGAACAGGCCTTGCTTGGGTTTCCTGAGACTAGACTTTTTCCTGGTTTCCACATCTTTCAGTTTCTCAATTATCCTCTGCCCTCATTCTCTTACTTAACTCAACACTATACCAGGTACTAGGGGGTGGGAGATGCAGGTGAGGAATAAAAGATAGAAGTCAAATCCTGACTGTACCCCTTACTAGCTGGGTGACTTTGGGCAAGTTAGCAAATTTCTCTGTGTTTCCATTTCTTCATCTGTAAAATGAAGACAAAAATAGCATCTATTTTACAATTTGAGGTAAAAATTGAATAATCAGTAAGTTTAAGAACTCAGAATAATAAGCTCCAAATTAATGTTAGCTTTCATTACTTAGGTAGAAAAGAAAAAAAAAAAGATATTATGGGGAAGAAAAGGACAGTATGCTTCAGTTGATCTCTTCCTTTCTTTCTTTCTCTCTTACCCTCACTCCCTCCCTTTATTTTTTCTTCCCTTTCTGTGGTACTTAAGGTTATATGTCAGCTGGGCTGGGCCTGGCTGGGGAGCTGGATATGGTTATTCCCCATGATGAGACTGGCAATCAACTCCATAGTGGAATCTACTGGAGAGCTGACTAGCTGCTTTAGGGGTGTGGTCTGTTTCCAATATATAAAGAGAAGATTTGAGGAAGGTCTGGAGCTTTTGGGCATGCTTGGATCCTGCATTTGGCTGAGTCATCAGTAAGTGACCTGCCATGTTGTCTGCTGATCTTGGGACTGTCTCTAGACTTGAACTAGTGGCCTGCCATGTTGTTTGATAATCTTGGAATTGTGCCATTTTATTTGTCAACCTTGGGTTTGTCAGTCTCCCCAGCCAGCAGCTGTGTGAGTTAAGAGAAGTCTCTAACTGCAGTAGGCTGGGGACAAGAGGGAGAGCTGAAGCCCAAGGTTGAGGAGTCTTCACCCAACCCCTAAAACTTAGCACTTTGAACCAGGACTTCTAGTCTCCTAAACTGTAAGAGAATAAATCCCTGTTGGTTCAAGCCACTTGTTTGTGGTATTTTCTATTAGAGTGGCACTAGAGAGCCAAAAGGAGCTCTGGGAGCATAGTGGCTAAGGCACTTGACTGCTAACCAGCAGGCTGGCGGTTCAAACCCACCAGCCACTCCTCAGAAGGAAAGCTGAGCAATCTACTTCCATAGTGATACTGCTTTAGCAACCCAAGGAGGGGTTGCTATGAGTAGGGTCTGACTTGATGGCACACAACAACAACAAAAGCAACATATATATCCTGACCATTTTTCTAAATCTATACTATCTTCTATGTTATAGTTAGTTGTTGTACACTTTTCCACAATGAAGCTTTGTTGTTGTTAAGTGCTGTCAAGTCAGTTCCTACTCATAGTGACCCTGTGTACAACAGAATGAAACACTTCCTGGTCCTGCACCATCTCTTACATTCATCGCTATGTTTGAGCCCATTGTTGTAACCACTGTGTCAATTCATCTTGCTGAGAGCCTTCCTATTTTTTCACTGACCCTCTACTTTACCAAGTATGATGTTCTTCTCCAGTGACTGGTCCCTCATGATAGCATACCCAAAGTACATATGAGACAAAGTCTTGCCATTTCCGTAGTGATACTGCCTTGGAAACCCAAGGAGAGGTCGCTATGAGTCGGGTCTGACTTGATGGCATATAACAACAACAGAGAGCCAAAACACTTTCATTTCTTTTTCTTTCTTCTTTCCATCAATAAACATCTTTATTTGAAAATCTACTATGTGCCTAACAACACTTTGCTAGGTATTGCAATACATGCTTATATTTTATTATATGCTAACCCTGGACTTATCTATTCTTTCTTGCTAGAGACAGACAGGACTACTGTACCTGTGTGGCTATTAGCAGCTCTTTTGCTAAAATCAGAAGAATCAAGAGGGAGGAATTGGACGGAATGTCAGAAATATAAGGAATCATGGCTACTGGCTAATCTGAGCTTCTCATGTCTTCAAAGATGAGAACGCTGAGGCCCCAAGATAAGTGACTACACCAATGTCACACAACCACCTAACTGGAGAATCAGAACTCAAGCCCACGGTCTCTGGGTGTCTTACAATCCTTTTCCATAAATTCTGCTACTTTTTCCAGCTAATCACCTAGCCAGAGTGCCATAAGGAATGAGTCAGTGATAGGTCACATAACATCTTGGTATCTTAGGTGGTACATTGTATGCCAAATGTGTTTCTGCTCAGCCTCTCTTTCAGTCCTGCAGTGTAGTAAATTATTTAGTGGCTTTTCTACCCATAAGCCTTTGTAAACTCCAAGGTGGGATTTGCTATGAGCAACTGAGGAACTCCTGACTGCTGAAGTTGTCCACCTGGAGTATTTCTGTTGGGAGTTGCACAAAACAATGTTCTGGGAGGTTCCCACTCTCTCTCAGGTGTTTAGAGTTCTAATGCTGTGATTGGCTAGTTTGACCACCCTTCTGGGCTCAAAAGGAGGCCTCCTGGAGGCAGAACTCTCTCTGACTGCTGGTGGAGGAAGACGTGCTGCCGAAAGAGATACGCGTTCCTGAAGGAGACACGTGCTGTTGGGAAAGAGACGCAAGAGACACACATTGCTGAGTGAGACACCTAGGGACCAGCACTGCTGGGAAAGAGACTGTGAGAGACTGTTGGCTGAGGGACGGTGGGCTGGAAGAGAGACTGAGCATTCTTCCTGAATTTGAGTTATAGACTGGTGCTTCCCTAATAAACCCCATAATCTGTGAGCTCTGTGTGGCCACTGCAGCAAATTATCAAACCCAGGAGAGAGGTAGTGGGTGCTTTGGGAGGAACGGTTGATGAAAGGGCTGGAGGGAGGCAGCATGCCTGGCCTTGTAGGAATAGGCCTTGGGTTACTGCTGGTAATCCTGTCTTCCTCTTGCAGGGTTAGAGAAGGTCAGAATATGTGGCCTCCTTGCCGTTTTTGCAAGTCCCTTCTTAAAAAATTTTCTTCACTAATCATGTTGGAGGGTAGAGTTGGGAAGTTTTACCTAGTACCAACAAAACTAGCCTCCAACCTCCATCCCATCTGCCTTGCAGATGTCCCCAGTGCTCTTGGAGAAACTGTCTTGCATGGGAATGGAGACCTCTGTCAAGTAGCTCCCAGCTGTCCTCTGAGACACCAGCCATCTGGGACTAATGGAAAGGTATGGTTCCAAACCTCAGCCATTTCCCCTATGTACTCTCTCTCTCCCTGCTCTCTCACTCTCTGTAGTCTGCATGGCTACAGGCAAACTTGAAGCCCTTTAGCCTGGAATCATAGTAGAAGTTACAGTCTGCCCTAAGACACAGTCCTCAGGACATTACAAGGGAATAAAGCAGAAATGTAAGAAGACCTCCTTCCTCATCCTTGATCTTGCTTTGGAATCATGACCTTATGGATTATAGTATAATCAGGGCATCTAAAGAATAAAGAGGGCTCTGTTGCAAGGCCACATGTTGAGATGCCTAGGCCCTGGTCCAGTTCAAATGATCCTTAGCTATGTGACCCTCAACAAACCTAGCTTCTATAGGTCTCAATCCTCATTTTCAATTATTAGGCATTTCCTCCATCCCTCTCAACTTTGAAATAATGTGAAGTTTGTCTTTTTAGCAAACTTATTAACCATGGAGAATATGAAGTACTTATTAACCATGGAGCATATGAAGTTCCTCAGACCCACACGTCCAGTACTCTAATTGGGGGTTATAAGCACAATATCCCGACATTTTTATGCAATGGCACACATACAAAGTGATTCATGCTGTTCACCAGGGCAAAAATAAAATAAAATGAGGCCACTTGCAGCCAAAAGAAATATTCTGTAGCTCCAGATCCTGCTCAGTAGCCCTGAGAACAAAGTGAATCAGTCCCTTGGAACTTCTTATAAACCATCGCAGCACACTGACTAGAGGTGCTACCAAAGGGTGTAGAAGTTCTCTATGCTGTCCTTGTCATTCAGACATGTACTAGTTAAGTGAGGAGGTAAGGGACTCAAAACAGCACTGAACACCTAACACAGTGCATAAGTAAATGCCTAAATGCCACATTGTGGTTAGACCAGAGGATTACAGAAGTTCAGGGACAGAGGAGATGAGTGTGGGGAAGTGGTCTGGGGAAGTTTCCTGGAGGAATGGTACTGGCTCAGATAAAGCAGACTTGGGTTTCACTAACTTCAAGGCAGCAAGCAGAGGGCTACAGAAAACAGCTTACACTGAGCACTAAGAGCCCTGGATTGTTTGTGACTCCACCTCTGAACCACTACTGTGGCCTTAGCAAACAGGTCATGTCAGGTATCTGTGCATCTCTCCTCTCCTCTACCAAATGGTGCCTGTGGGACCTGCTGAATTGCATCGATGTTAGGAATTTCCATAAGCCATAGATAAAGAAAAGCTAATGTATGCTTCCTAAGTATAGGGTATTTTCCCCTTTTTAGTTCATTAGTGGAGTCCAAGTGTTTAGAACAGTACCTGACACATAGTATGGACTTCACAGTTATTGAATCAAAGAGAAAGGAGTGACTGAATGGCCTTCAGGCCTGGGTAAGACTAGGATTTAGGAGCTGGTGACAGTGACCCCCCCCCCATTGGAAACTGAAGCTAGACAAGAAAGAATACACAATGTAAGACTACTGAGAAGGTACATGGAAGCTTATGAGAGACTACAGAAGAGTCACCTTCTCAAGACACACTATGCCACCTGGGGGAGGAGCTTGTGTCCACTTGGGGACTGAAGCTATCTAGGTGAGGGAGAGGAAAAGGGGATAATTGTGTGAAGTTCCTTTGAATCTTTATTTCTTAAGTAAAGCTGAGTTCTGGCATTCTCTCTGGTTGGTGACTTCAGGTCCAGTAGGGAAACTTTCACATTCCTGGGTCGTGATCTGCTCCAGCTACTGCCTCTCTAGGACACCAGGGGTTTTAATCACCACCCACCTCCCAGAAGTCAGAAACCAGAGCAAGAGGGGGAGGATTATAATGAGTAGGCTCTTAAAGAGCCCACATTTCATTAAGATGACTTACTTTATGTAGCATGCACATTAAAGACCTTTTAATATGGATACAATTTAGAACTTTATTTCTCTGTGTTTTTTTAATATGTTCTTTCCTCTCTTGACTTAAGATTGACTTCAGTAAAAGGCAAGATTACCTGAAATAAATACCAGACTGGTTGTGTGTGCTATGAGATCCAGAGAAGGTGAGATTCAAGTCAAGAATGAGAGAGATTGTGCATGGGAATGAGGGATCTGCTGATCTTCTCTCTCTTCAATAGTCTGTCCTCTTCTCACCTTTGGCATTCTCCCTTTGGGTACCTCGCTTCCCACATGTCTTCCCCATCTCCTCCAACTCCTCCTTCCTGTTCCCATCAGATACAGAAAATATGAAGTCCCACAGAATAGGATTGTGTTCCTTGTTCTTCCCAAGAAGTCCACTGAAGGTACCAAGACAATATGACAACCAAATCTCTTTCCAGGGATCCTGAAAAATGACTCAATGGCTGTGCTCTATGTGAGGCATGATTTTCTCTTGCCCAGAAGCCCAGACTATCATCTCAGAGGGCAGATTTAGACTTCCTTAAAGCTCTGGTGGTGTAGTGCCTAAGGCATTTGACTGCTAACCAGAAGGCTGGTAGTTCAAACCCACCAGCCACTCCTCAGAAGGAAGATTGGGCAATCTACTTCTGTAGTGGTTTTTGGTTTTTGAGACTTTGTACAAGTCATACTAAAAAACAACAAAAAACCAAACTCACTGCCATCAAGTTGATTCTAACTCAGAGTGATCCCCCTTTGGATTTGTGAGGTGGTAAACTTTTTTGGAAGTAGATTTCCCTGTCTTCCTTCCATGGAGCGGCTGGTGGGTTTGAACCCGCCAACCTTGTGGTTAACAATCAAATGCCTTAAGCACTACTCTGCCAGAGCTCTTTTGTATAAGTCATAGGAAGTCTTAATTTGAATGGAGTCTCAAAAACAAGGAGCTGCATTGGACATTTAATAACTACTGGACACTGATTCTTCATTCTCTTAATATTTAATCATAATTTTGAAAGATTAGTGTTATCTCCATTTTATACATGAAAAAATGAGGCTCAGAGAGGCTTAAGGATTGGCTCAAGACTCCCCAGCTGTAAGTAGCACAGTTTTGCCTGCAGGACTGCTTGACTCCAAGCCTATGCTCTCTCTATGATCCTGGGAGAAGGGCAGATGAAAGATGCAGAGTTCATAGTCACCATTGTACTGCTCACAGGACTACAAGTTGGCATCAGGATGTATGTGATCAGGTTCAAGGTGTCATCTCAGGAACTCTAAGACAATCTTCCAATGGTCTTCAACCGAACTCAGAGTCTCACTAGAATTCTGAAACCAACTTTGAAGAAAATAGAACCTGGAGGGAGATTTTAAGAAAAATTAGCAAAGAGTGATACAAGTAAGAGGAGCTCTGGTAGCATAGTGCCTAAGGCATTTGACTGCTAACCAGAAGGCTGGAGGTTCAAACCCACCAAGCTATCCTTGGAAGGAAGGTCAGGCAATCTACTTCTGTAGTGATGCTGCCTCAGAAACCCAAGGAGGGGTCACTATGACTCGGGTCCAACTTGACAGCAGTGAGTTTGGTTTTTGGCTTTGGATACAAGTAAGAACCAAGGGCCCAGGGGAAATAAGGTGGGATTGTTGACTGTGAAAAGGGCCTGGCCGCAAATATACAGTTTGTGAGCCTTTGAAGGGCTCATGAGCGAGTAAGTGGTTTGTGTATTCTAGGAGAAGTGAGGGTTGTAAATGCCAATTTAGGACACAGTAGGTGGAGTGCAGTTCCCTTCCTGGGAGGCCTGTGAAATTTAAACAGTCCAATTCCAGGGAATCTAGCTGGAGGCAGAGGACAGAAAGCAAAGGGGGAAAAAAAAAAAAAGACTTCTTAAGTCTCCACAAGCCTGGAATTCTGAAATTCTAAGAAGCACATTGGAGAACAGATCAGGGTCAGGGGGAGATGAATTTAGCTGCCTAGTTCTATGGAATGAAGTTGCTATGTATTTTTTTTTAATGACATCAGGTGCCCAGACATGACAGCAATAAATGAAGAGGAATATTTATGTAAACAAAAGAAATATAAATAGAAGGTAGAGAGTAAACTAAATATAAACTCTCAGTTCAAAGTCACTGTGAGAACGGCCAATGCTATTTTCAGAGAGTGTGTGTGTAAGTACATGCGGGGAGCTATTTATAGACAGAAGGTTGTATGTAAACTCTGACAGTCCAACGGCTGGTTTAAATGGTATGCAGTCCAACTCAAGTTGAACTGGCCTATTGTTTTCTCACCTCTGCAGGGAAGAAAACAAGAGAGAGAGAACAAATTATGATTTTTCCCTCCGACATACACGTACGTCTGTATGCATTCTTACACTTCCCTCATGTTTATTCTGGACCATCATGCTGTTAATTCTATCCATTCTTTAAATTCAGTCAAGGTGTCTTCTGCTTACCCAAAAAACAAGCACGTGAACAACAAAACACACCCAAGCCTGTTACTGTCCAGTCAGTTCTTACTTATAGGGACCTCATAGGACAGAGTAGGCATTTGTAGGGTTTCCAAGGCTGTAATCTTCAGGGAAGCAGATTGCAACATTGGTCTCCCACAAAGCTGCTAATGAGTTGGAATCTTTGACTTTCAGCAGCCCGGCACTTGACCACTGTGCCATCAGGGCTTCTTATGTCTTCTGCTTCTGTTGCTGTTGTTAGATGCCATTGAGTTGGCTCCTACTCAGAGCGACCCCATGTACAACAGAATGAAACACTGCCCAGTCGTGTGCCATCCTCACAATCTTTGTTGTACTTGAGCCCATCATTGCAGCCACTGAATCAATCCATCTTGTTGAGGGTCTTCCCCTTCCTCGCTGACCTTCCACCTTACCAAGCATGATATTCTTCTCCAGGGAATGCTCCTTTTTGACAACATGACCAAGGTCTTCTCTTTAGGGACACTTTTTTTCAAAATCCTGATGCCCACCATCCACATAGATGTCTCTGCCTCTCCTCTGTGCTCTTTTAACACACTGGGCACGGTTGTTATAACACTTGCCATGCATGTTACATTTTTTCTTCCTTTGACTCCTTTTCTGCTCCTTTGATTATGCTATGAGCTCATTGAGGGCAAGCTTGGTCTCAATTATGTTTGTGAGTTTATCGCATACTAGGTGTTCACATTTGGTTTACTCATTCATTTAATCATGCACCAAAAGTCAGATTGGGCTTGAATTATAGCAGGAAGGGGATTTGTTAGATGCAGGGAGATTTTTATTTTAAAATGGTAAGGGATCCAGGAAACTGAGCAAAACCTGAGTTCTCGCTTAGAGACAGGGGGATGGCAGCAATAATCTCTTAAATTCTGTCCAGGGCTCTCAGGAGTTTTGCCTACCTTTCAGGCCATGTCTCTGTCAATGATTGTTGGATTGTGAATTTTATCCATATTTCCTCTGCTTCCAGATGATTCCATCTAGGATAGGCTTTGGTTATCTCCAGAACACAAAGCAGTGTATATCCTCTCCAAAGAGGAGAATTATAGACAAGGCAGGAAATTTCTGCTCTTTGGGGCTATTTCCATTGCATGCTTCCCAGAAGGGGGCAGCATCTCCCTGATATTTCTTTCATCAAGCAGCACAACCCTCTCCAACAAACTTAAAAGGAATACTAGATTCAGTGGTAGCTGTTGAAGGGTCTTTAGCCTGTGCCATTCAGATTCATGGGACAATGGAAACAAGGCGGCTGGTACACTGGAGAAAAAGCTTTTTCAGAATGTAATTAGCTCTCTGTGGTCTGAGAACACAGTCCCATCAGGAAGCATCAAAAGGCTCAGGACCTGGGTGTTAGATAAGAGTCAAGGGTGTAGAGAAAGGGCTTTCTGAGTAGAATATTCTACTGTGCCATCCCTTATTTATTTGACAATGGAAGAGCACACAGTTGTATCTGGGATATAACCTTAGAGGACATATGACTTAATGAGTTACCCAGCTCATTAGAGCCAGGAAGTGCCTGTCAAATGCTTTCTCTACTACTCTGACTGTAAAGATCAAAAGAAGCATCAAGATTTCATTGCCACTAATATTCAGTTCCATAACCAGTGCCAACTCCCACCAATTATGAGATCTTGTGGGGTCTCAAGCCATTGGCTTATTTCAATTTTTTGATTAAACAGAGGGTAGATGAGAGAGACCTCGTGTATAGAAATCAGTGCTCATGGTCAGTTTCCTGGTGCTCTGAGTCAGGTGGTAGTTGGAACACTGAGTCAGGGAGGATAGTGGGCAAACATCCTTTATCTGCAGGGTGGCATATTTATATAGCTATCAGTAGGAAACAAAGATACAGGAAGATGAAAGAATCTTCCAAGTTTGGGCTCTGTTATTCTTATCCAAAGGATCTTTAATTGGTGGAGGAGAGAGGGCAGGGAGAGGAATGATGAGGAAAATTATTTAAGTAAGACTTGCATGGAACCCAATGGGTAGGGGGTAGGAGTGGAGAAGTGGGGGGGTAGTATCATTGATACCCCCAATCTAGCCCAGATTCTTCAACTCTACTCTTGCTCCCAATGAAATGACGACTAATTCAAGAAAGCATTACATGAAGTGCTGGAAGTGACTCTGTAAACCCTGACCTAAATTGAGCATTAGGCTAGCCTCACTGTACACTGCACCTGGGCGGCACATTTGTAGTGTATGCCAGGCAAGTGGTTGATGGTGTTCATTTCCTTCCTTTCTCTCTCTAGGCAACTTCTGGCTAGAGGCCTGTGTGTGTGCTGGGAAATCATCAGAATTGCTTTCAAGCCTCATATGGCTAGCCTGTGCTCCCAGATTGCATTTTGATACACATTTATTTACCTTCTATTGCTCTTCCGATCAGCATTTACTCTGCATTTCCTGGTCTTTGTGGTTTGTCAGCTCCTTAACATTGCTTTAGCTTAGTTGGTGTGTGTGAGGATGAATTATGAAAGTTAAAAGCCTCCAAACCTCTGGCATGCTGGAACAGTTCCCCAAATCTGGGTCTGTTGCAAACTGCTGTCATCGCAATTTATATCAAAAACATCTCTTGCCCTCAGGACATGACTGTGTGTTTTGAAAAGCATTTCTGTCCTATGTTCCTTGTGCAGATATTTGGGAGAGAGCTTCTTTCATGCTTGTCCAGTTTTTTGGACAGAGAATCTAGCAATTCTTCAGGATTATAATCTTCAGCTACCATTTGTTTGACTAATGGAAATGGATCTGGCACTCTTGTCATACAAGTTGTAGTCCCATTCAACTGGTAATATACTGAGTGTCCTTGAACAAGTCTTGGAGAGCTAATCTCATCAACTTCTTATTATATCTCCAGAAACAGAAACAGAAACAGAATGAAATGAAATTTTCCTCTAATAAACTGAGAAAAGTTCTTCAGCTAAAAGTACAAATCAAATAGGGTCAGAGAGTAAAGGAACTACTTACTTTTC
The DNA here is from genome assembly GCF_000298275.1 of Orycteropus afer afer. NCBI lineage: Eukaryota > Metazoa > Chordata > Mammalia > Tubulidentata > Orycteropodidae > Orycteropus > Orycteropus afer. The sequence continues at coordinate 9,783,922 of NW_006921627.1, forward strand.
TTTAGATATTAAATGACAAACGTGAGTGAGCAGAAAAATATTACCATGTTGGATATACACCTACCTATGTGAAATCTTCATCCGATAAAGAGGTGAGGTGTGGGAAAGTATTTAAAATCAGCAAAGATGGGAAATGAGATAACAGCTTAGGACCTTTGGGACAGGACATACCACTGCTGGCCTCGAGAGGACAGCTGCTCCAACAGCCGTGCCCTCCAGAGTATGCCGTGGGCCTCAGTGTTGCAACAGGGTTCCTGGATGTGCCTGGTGCCCAGTAGGGGCTCTGTAAATATTTAGGAAGTGAGTGGACAAGTGACTGTCCCTGGTCTGGTCCGATGCCATTTAGAGGGCATCCAGAGGACAGAAGAGGGAGGGGCTTGGGCAAGAGGGACATTATGCTGCTGGCTGATGGTGAGGGTGACACTTAATGAGAGCCCAGTTACTTGGAATGTCCCATGTCTAAATATTGCAGCGACTCCCCAAGCCCATTATGGAGAGCCCACTCTATTGCCATGGAAGGAAATATGGCCCCTAAGATGCAACCGTTTTCCAAAACATCCTATTGAGATTTCAATGGCAATTTTCATCTTTACTGAATTGAGTCTTCCAAACCATGAACAAAGTATATCTTTCCATTTATTGAAGTATTTTATTTTATTTTACTTCTTCCATCAGCATTTTACAGCATGAAGATCCTATACATGTTCTTTTAGGTTTATATATAATATATATTATAAACAGTATAATTTAAAAAAAAAAAAACTTTGGTTTCTATTTGTTCATTGCTGGTATCTAGGAATACAATTGAATTTGTTTTGATGCTGACCTTGTATCTAGAGACCTTGTAAGATCCATTCATTAGTTTTAAAAGCTTTTTGTCAATATCTTGGAATTTTCTATGTAGGCAATCACCTCATCTATGAATAAGAATGATTGTATTTCTTTCTTTCTGTTCTGGGTAATTTTTATTTCTTTTTCTTACCTTATCATACTGGCTAGCAGTTCTAGCATGATGTTGAATAGAAATGATGAGAGTGAACCTTTTTGCCTTGCTCCTTACCTTAGAGGGAAAGCATTCTCTCCTTTACCATTAAGTATAATGTTGACTCAATAGGGTGTTTTTTTTCTTTTTTTTTTTTTTTTGTAGCTGTTCTTCAGTAAGAAAGTTTTCTTCTATTCTTAGCTTGATAAGAGTTTGTGTCATGAGTAAATATTGAATGTTGTCAAATCTTTTTTCTGCATCAGTTGATACTATCTTGTGGATTTTCTTCTTTAGACTTTAAATGATAGATTATATTGATTAATTTTTGAATATTGTACTAGCTTTGAATTCCCAGGAAAAAACTCCATTTTGTCATATGTATTATTCATTTTTATACCTGTGTTCATTTTTAACTTGGTTTGACTCCAAGGAAGGAAGACTGGGCAATCTACTTCCATAAAGATTTACTGCCTTGGAAACCCAGTGGGGGTCGCTATGAGTCAGAATCAACTCATGGCAGTAGGTTTGGCTTGGTTTTATTTTTGACTGATATACTGTCTGTGACCTGGCCACAGGATTGGCTATTAAGAGTATCACTTTTTCACCTGGATATCATTTCCTGAGATAATTAGACTAAGAGTTTCCTGAAAGTACTTTCCAAGAGGTTCCCATCCACTCTTGGGATGGGAATTCTGCTTCCCCATTTTATTCTCAGACCAAGGACTCTGTATGAATTTAAATTCCAAATGACTAAGTTAATAAATGAATCTATACTTATTCATTCATTCATTCAACTAATATTTATTGAGAGCCTATTATGTATGAGGCACTCTGCTCAATGCTGAGGATTTCATGGTGAGCAAAAATAAAGTCCTATCTTCATGGAACTTACAGCTTAGTCTTGGAACCAGACACTTTCAAATAGATGCACAAATAAATGCTGATAAGATAGAGGGAGGCAGGTGGATTTGTATTTTCATTTTATGATCATGTGTAATTTCTCTTCGTCAGGGTCCTGAGATAAGACTCATGTCTCATATACAATTTCATGTCTACCTGGACTTTTCAGACCCTATATAGGGTAAAGGTGTAGGTACATGCTGGGTGCACATGGTACTAGGACTTCAACTTCCAGCTAGCTTGATAATAAGCAAGGGAAGGATGATGTCTCCATGATTACATAAGACAGATCTATTTCCTCTTCCAGAGTGTCTTCAGTTGGGAAGATGTTCTAGAAGTAAAAAGACTAAGTATCTTAAGAAACTGCAAGAAATGGATGGCGAGAACAAAGAGGGAGGTTTTGGGGCTAGTTGGACTCCAGAAATTCTAGATCCTCTCAGTTACTCACACAAGGACCCCACGTTGCCAAATGAAGGAAGAAGAATGGGAAGAGTGTGAGGCAGAAAATACGGTTAAAATATAACTTGGCAAAGGAGAATTGCTGATGTATCCCGACACCCAACACCAAGTAGAAGCCAAATTAAGTCACCTAAGGATTTAGGCATGAAGAGATTCCAACGGAAAAGCAGATTTCTAGAATGTTGGTACTGGAAGCATCCCTAGAGATCAACTGGTCCAACCTCTTCATTTACAAATTAGGAAATTGAGACTCCAAGAGGGAAAGCAATTTTACTCTAAAATCTTCTAGCTACCTAGTAGCTGAGTTGATAGTCAAACTCAGACCTTTGACTCCTACAAGTGCTCTTTCAATTCTAGCTCCTATTGATGGAGGTTGAGCTCTGAAAGTAGGGACAGGCTCATAGAATCACAGAAGCATAAAACACTAAGGTAGAAAGAAGAAAATTGGAAAAGTTACTCACTCCTAATCTAAAGTTGTGAAGCTCTAATTATGTACCTCTTATTGACAGGATAATTATAATAACCAATGTTTACTGAGTACTTACTGTGTGCTAGGCACTGTTCTATATGCTTTACATGCATCAACTGATTTAATCTTCTCAACAACCCTATTAAATAGGTGCCAGTGTTATTTCTAGTTTATGGATATGAAAACTAAGTCACAGGGAGGTTAAATAAACCTAGGGCTTAAGGTTGCACAGTCACTAAGTGGTGAAAGTAGAATTCAAATCTAGGTGATCTAATTTCTGAGCCAGCCACTTAATTCATATGCTAACATGTTTCAATGCAGACTGAATCTCAATGAGAAGTTCCTGTCCCAATTCCTCATACAAAGAATTCCACAGTTGCTAGAACCAAATTTATGGCCATCACAAGCAAAGTGGCACTTAGCACTAGAAAGCATGAATATCCTGATGTCTTTGAGGTAGGCCTTGGAACAAAAATCTTCTTTGCTGTCTCTGAAAGGAAAGGTTCTGGTGGTTCTAAAAACCATTCATGCTGAAAAGAATGCTGACCACTGACCCCAATTACCAGTGTTTCCTTCTCCTACTTACTCTGCTGCCCTTGGCAATGTGCCAGGATCTATAAAGCATACCCACTCCCAATTCCTTTATAATTCTGCTCTGCCATTGTTAGCCTTCTGGGTATTACCCAATGTCCATAAAGCATATTAAATTAATTTCTGCTGCCTCACTTGACATTTATATTTGAAAAGTGACTCTGTGATGGGGCAAAGAGGTTTTCTGGAAAAATGCAAAGTTAACATTGAATGGAGAGATGAGTATCAGCTTCTTTTGGTTACAGAGAATATGTTCCCAGTTAATTGTGTGATCATAAGTGTCTGTGATCAATTGAGGTGGAAGTTAACTGCCCTCCCTAGGAATTCGAGAATGAGCCATCAAAAAGTCTTTCTTAGAGGAGGATGGACTTGGGAGACTTTTTTCCTGCTTTCTATGACCAGGGCCCAAGGGATTCCTTCACATTTCTTTAAACAAGGCTCATGGAGAATAGGAAGGAGAGTAGTCTAGAAGATCAATCCCAGTATCCATCACATTAATTTTTGCCATTTGTTATACTGTACTTTCCACAGCCATCTGCTTCATTTTATTTTATAGAGATCAGTGGTATTGCCTTGTCCCTTCTGAACTCTCCCTGACTGACAGGAATGAGCATTGAACAGTGTGGATGTGGGAGAAGTAGTGGGATACACACTTGCATTGTCTGCACGGATAGTTGACATAGCTGTAATGCTTACCATTTCTAATTTTTTCTACATTTCAAAGTATTTTTATTTGTGCTATTTATACATCTGTTGAACAAACATTTATTGAATGCCTTCTATGTACCAGATCCCATTCTAGATACTTAGGATACAGTAGTAAAAAACAAACAAACAAAAAGTTTGCCCACATGAATTTATATATAGTAGAGATTATCTCAAATGCTTCTCAGGATAACTTGTCAAAGAAGTTCCACCAAGATTATTAGTCCCATTTTATAGATGTAGAAATCAAGGCTCAGACAAGTTAAATGTCTGCCCTGAGAATATACAGCTAGATAATAGCAGGACCCTGGAGAAGTCCAAGCCACCTGAATCCTTGTTCATTACTCTTTTTACTTTACTATATCGTTGGAACCTACACGATGAAGACTGGATAGAACAACACAAAACCATTTCAGTCATGACCCTCCAGTATTTGCCCTCCACTCAACCCCCTTATGAGAATTACATGTCAAGAGAAGCAGATTCCATATGTTCTTAAGGAGCCCATCCATTCCAATGAATCATGGATCTCAGTGTCTTGAGGTTTTGGTGTGTCTTTAATTTAAATTTGATACATCCCACCCTTCTCTATACTGAGTGGAAGTGAAATGAAGTGTCATTTATGGACCTGAAGACAATTTCAAAAGCTCATCATCCTTAGGACCATTGATAGACTTCTAAATGCAGTTTTGAACTGTGTAGGCTTCTTTGACAAGCAAAATGTTATGAAGAGTTAGTCTCCCCCCTCCCCTTATTTTAGTTCAGCTTAGATAGTTGAAATTACTGCTTTACTTATCGGACCAAAACTTAATGTCTAAAACAAGATTTAAGAAGTAACTCTGGGAGCAGTTGGTAAGTTCACGGGGGAGGCTCCATGATTTGTGGTGAGAATGGGATTTTGGCAAGCTTCAGTCCACTAAAACAGCCTTTTGAAAGAGAAAATGGAATAAGAAATCTTCAGAGTAGTTTCATCATAATGGAAAGAGTATGAAGTTTGAAGTAAAAAACAGAGGTAGTCTCAGCTCTACTGCTTACTTAGGCTAGTTGCTTAAAACTCTCTGAACATTTCTTTCATCTATAAAAGGCAAAAATAACAACACCTTGGAGGGTTTTTGTTAGAGTGAAAAGATAGAATGTTTGTAAAAAGGATTTCTCAACCATAGAATGACATATAAATGTTATTGCAGTTATGCTTACCATTCTAGTTGTGGAAGAAAATAAGACTGTGACTTGAACTTGTGAATATTCTATTACAGTCTGTTTGTAGAATTTATTTTGGTCTTCCACCTCCAGAATGCTGAACTTGTTTGTCTGTGATTCCTCCTTTTCCCATCCCTAAAGTGACAATTACACCTGGCCCATTTCTCATGCATTAAGGTATTAAAGACCTAGCAGGTATCTCCATGACAACAGAGATTGTTCTGTTTACCTTGCATCCTCAGTACCTGGAATCAAACCCAAATCCATTGCAGTGGAGTCAGTTCCAACTCATAGCAACCCTATAGGACAGAGTAGAACTGCCCCATCTATGGCATCTACAGTTTCCAAGGCTGTAAGCTTTACAGAAGGAGACTGCCACACCTTTCTCCTGTGGAATAGCTGATGGGTTCAAACTACTGACATTTTCGTTAGCAGCTGAGTGCTTAACCACTGTGCTGCCAGGGTTCTGTAACTGGAACTTGGCTTTTGTATCACATACACTTAAAATTAGGTGTGGAAAGGATGAATAAATCCATAAGTAGCCTAAAAGCCTATGGGAAAAAGAAAGTAGGAAGAATTTTACATAAAGTTATATGCAACAGTCGAGACTATGAATGATGAAGAGGTGTTTAGACTGGAAACAAGAAAGCTTTCCCCAGCCAGGATGGGCAATATGGCTTTGGCTCTGAGACAAAGAACATGTGATGTCTGTTCAGTCTCATTATCCCTCCAACTCCCCTCCCTATCCCAGGACCTTCTTACAATCAGAACATCCCTGATCTTACAGAGCCCTGTTGTTGTTGTTAGTTGCTATTGAGTCAGCTCCAACTCATGGCAAGCCCATGTACAACAGAATAAAATGTTGCCTCACCCTGAGCCATCTTCATAATTGGTGTGCTTAAGTCGATTGTTGCAGCCTCTCTGTATCTTGAGTGCCTTCCAACCTATGGAGCTCATCTTCCAGCCCCATGTAGGATATGCTTCTGTAGGGTTCCATAAGGTTTTCATTAGCTAATTTTTGGAGGTAGATAGCCATGTGTTTCTTCCTAGTCCGTCTTAGTCTGGAAACTCTGCTGAAACTCATTCATCATGGGTGAACAGCATAGCTTCCAGCATAATAGCAACATGCAAGCCACCACAGTATCACAAACTGACAGAGAGGTGGTGATACAGCATCTTGCCATGTTAGACTTCAACCTGGCTGTCTCTTTGTGTGCACAGATGAGAAAGCTAAGGTCAAGAGAGGGAAGTCCCTTTCCCAAAGTTACTCAGAAGCAGAGCACAAACTGGAACCCTGGCCTCCAGATTTCTAATAGAAGGTCTTTTCCTCTCCTAGAAGAAACATCCCACTATTTGAAAAATAAATTTTTATTGTTTGCTTGGTGTTTTGCTTAATTTTGCCTCATATAGTTGTGTGGAGAAAATATGTTTCTTTCTTTTTTTTTAACTTTTTTTTGTGATTTGGGTGAAAGTTTGTAGAGCAAATTAGTTTTCCATTCAACTGTTCATACACAATTTGTTCCATTGCACTAATTATAATCCCCACAATTAAACAGCACTCTTCTTATTTCCTCCCTGTGTTTCTTGTTTCCATTCATTCTTTTTTCCTATCTTTTCTTCCATTTTGAGCTCTCTCCCTAGACAAATGCTGACCTTTTGATGGCATATGGTTAACTTTTCTAAGGAGTGTATACTTCCCTGATGTATTGTTCACCATATAGCCCTTGCTATTGTTTGGCTGAAAGTTGAGCCACCAGAGTGAATTCAGTTCCAGGCTTGAAGGATACTAGGTTCATAACCTCAGCGATTCCACCAGTCTCTCTCTGATCAGTAAATCTGGTCTTTTATATGATTTTGAATATTGTTCCACATCTTTATCCCACTCTATCCAGGATGTTCTATTGTGATCCCTTTCAGAGCAGTCAGCAGTGGTAGCAGGGCACCATCTAGTTCTTCTGGTCTGATGGCCATGGAAGCTCAGGTTATGTGGTCCATTAATCCTTTGGACTAATTGTTTCCATGTGTCTTTGATTTTCTTCACTCTTCTTTTCTCCAGACAGGGAGAGATCAATAGTTATACCTTGGATAGTCATTCATAAGCTTTTTGGTGAGTCACCACTTGTCAAAATAAACTATAGAACATTGCATTTGGGAGCTATGTTATGCCAATTGACCTTGGTATTCCCTAAGTCTATAGTCCTGAATCCCCAGATCCAGTGACTCATTCCCTCAGGGTGTTTGGTGATGGCTAAGAAGTTTTCATAATCTTATCCTACTGTATTTATGGATATATTTACAGCGCATGTAAAATTATATGTAGAAATATCCTCTGTCAAACCTGTATATATCCTTGGATGTAATTCCTTTCACATTCTCCCACCTATTCAGCTTGCTTGTTTATCTATGTACCCTCTCATAGATTATTATTATTACTGTTATTGAAGATTGTGTGTGTAATAGTATTTACTTTTGTTGCCTTTAACTCTTGTGCTCCTCCCAGTGTCTTCCTTTGTCTTGATCTTTTTGTCCTGATCTCTTCATTATTGTATCTTGCCTTTCCTTTTATATTTGCCTCATCCTTGTATATTGCCTATTAACCCAAGTTAATAAGTATCTATTATCCTTCTCCAGGGACTGGTCCCTTCTGACAACATGATCAAAGTAGATGAGACAAAGTCTGGCCATTCTCGCTTCTAAGGAACGTCCTGACTGTATTTCTTCCAAGACAGATTTGTTTGTTCTTCTAGCAGCCTAGATATTATCAAAGACATCTGTGTGCCATGTTGTTGTTGTTGTTATGTGCCGTCGAGTCAGCCCTGACTCATAGCGACCCCTCCTTGGGTTTCCGAGGCAGTAACACGACGGAAGTAGGATTGCCCAACCTTCCTTCCGAGGAGTGGCTGGCGGGTTTGAACCGCCAGCCTTCTGGTTAGCAGTCAAGTGTCTTAGCCACTAGTGGCTAAGGCACTTGACTGCTAACCAGAAGGCTGGCGGTTCAAACCCGCCAGCCACTCCTCGGAAGGAAGGTTGGGCAATCTACTTCCGTAGTGATACTGCCTCGGAAACCCAAGGAGGGGTCGCTATGAGTCAGGGCTGACTCGACGGCACATAACAACAACAACAACAATCCTTTAGTTAGTGATTTACTCTCTAGTGCTGTTATACCAGACAAGTTATACCACAAGTAGATGGCTTTCACAAACAGGAATTTACTCTCTTACAGTTTAGGAAGCAAGAAGTCTGAATCAGAATGCTGGCTCTAGAGGCTGGGTGAAGGGCCTCTGGGCTTCAGCTCTATGTCTTGTTCCAGACACAGTGAAGCTGGAGGCTTCTTTTAACTCATGCAGCTGCTGGCTGCTGAGGCTGACAAACCCTAGGTCAGCAGGCAAAATGGCACAATCCCAACATCAGCAGGCAACATGGTAGTCAACTGGTTCAAGTCCAATAACTGGAGATGAAGACTCAGCCAAATGCAGGATCCAAAATGTGCCCCGAAGCTAGGAACTTCTTCCCAATGCTCTTCCATATTTACTGACAGCAGGCCATATCCCAAAGGCAGCTCTCTTTCTACTGATTAATGTCTCACAGTAAATCGCACCATGGAGGTGATTACAATCTCATCATGAGGAATAACTGCATTCAGCTCCAAGGCACTAAAAATCACAGCCCAGCCAACTTGACACACAATCTTAATTGCCACACCCTTCTTCCCACCATGATAACGATCAAAGAATCTTTCTTTCTTTCTGTGTGTAAACCTTTGCTTGATTTTTAAATAATAGTAGTCTCATATAATATCTGTCTTTTTATGGTTGACTACTCAGCATACTGTCCTTCAGGTTCATTCATGTTATGAAGTATTTCACAGATTCCTGATTATTATTTAAAGTTTTTTTTTTCATAATTGAATTGTGGGCTTGATTATAGAGGAGAGCTCGATAGTTAGAGGCTTTACCAAGACATTATTGGGTTTCCCAGCCATATCTTGAAATATAACATTACTGAGACCATCTCCTTATCCAGCCCATGTGTGTTTTTCTTTCTCTTTTGAAATTGTCAAACTGACATAATTAACTAAGCTGTTAGCTAAATAAATCATTGGATCCTAGTGAAAATTTTTACTGAGATATCATTGCTCCCGCACCACACTGCATAAAGGACTGTCAACACCACACGATGGATGCATGGCATACAATTTTGTTTGGGAGGCAGCTCTCTCTTCCTTAGCATCAAATATGGTTGGCAGGCTAAAGAACAGATGTCAAGAAGAGTATGTGTGAAAACCACTAATTACTTATAGGAGTTTGATCACACATGATTCATAGAGTCTGAAACAGCCCATGGAATGTAGGCTGATAGTTTGGAGATAGACGTAGGTCATGGTAGACTTCAAGCAGAAAGTGCTAGTCTGCAGTCTTTCTAGTAGAGGACTGAGTCCTCAGAAAGGTCACTGATAGTGCAAATGATTTACACTCAACTACTAACCTAAAGTTTGGTGGTTTGAAACCAACCAGCCATGCCACAGAAGAAAGACCTGATGATCTTTTTAAAGCTTAAAAACCTGATGGAGCAATTCTACTCTGTAACACATGGGGTCATTATGAGTTGGAACTGAGTCAATGGCAATAGTTTTTTTTTGTTTTGTTTTTTCTTTTTGTTTTGTGCTCTGGCACAAGGGGATGGGATTATTAACCTCTGAAGTTCTCTTACCGCCTTTGATGGTTGGACATAACTGTACTCATTGTCATTGTTTTATTTTTTTAAGATTATTCTTTCATTTGTAAGCTCTCTAAGAACAAGGACATGCTCCCTTTTGGTCTCTGTGGCCTATAGCAGGGCTATCTGGTAAATACGTGGAAACGTTCCTTTTCTTTGGAATTAGGGGTCTTGCTTTCCAACCCAGCTTCTCGGTATTCTGCAGAATAAAGATGAGGATTGACCAAAGACTGAAGATCTCTTGGAGGAGAGCCTTATTAACAAGTGAACGCTAATTTGAGTTTCAACAGACAAAGAAATTGGCTGAAAGTCAAGTCTGAGTGGTCAGTCTGTCAAGGAATTCAGAATGCTGCTACACTGCCTTCTCGGTGATAAAATGCTCTTCCTTGCACTTGGTTTAATTAGACACATAGCTAATGGCCAGAAACTTCGAAGAGAGATTATACATTCATTAATTAGGGTCATGTTTACACCTCTATTGTCAAACATAATCATTCGTTTAACCCAAGGTCTCTTTAGTTTATTATAATCATTATTGCTTGGCTGGAGTTGTGTAGTTATGAATGGAGTCTATATGTGAGGTTATAAATTCCCACAGGGGCCCAGGCTGTCACTATATTTTAATATAAGGATTTCCCCTTAAATATTTGTTTCACTCCTCAGTTATCTTTTATTTCAGAACTATAAACTGGGACCAATCAATGAATTCACTAATAGTGATTCCTATCTATTGACATGTAGCCCACATTGAGAATAACAATGATGACCATATCTTGTGCTCATAAAACATTTTTTAATTTTTTGAGGGCTTTTGTGATGGGCAGTTCACATGACAAGATTCGATGAAATGTAACTTGGTCACATAAATGAATATAGATTTAAGGCTCTGTAGACACAGAATGAATAGGTTAGGGAAGTGTGATGGGCAGCAATTCTGCCTCTGGTTTTGTTTCTGTAGTCACCTTTAGGAGGCTTCACTGCAGATTTGGAGATGAGGGAGGGAAATAGAGATAAAGAGGGATAGAAATAGAGATGATAGAACTAGAGAGGCTAGAGACAGATGACGATGACAGGGATAGAGTTGACAGAGAGTCAGAGATGATAGAGACAGACATGATAGAAGTAGAGGTAGAGGTAGGGGTAGAAGTAGAGACAGTAATAGAGAAAAATGAGAGGAGGTATGCCTCTGCCCTGCTTGGGGCTATCTTGTCTCCCTGTCTTGTGATGGGAGTTGCCATATCAGAGGGGGATCAGAGTAAACATGTACGTCTATTAAGGCCATAGTAGAAGTTGAACAGAGACATCAAGGAACTACTTGAACCACTCCTAAGGCCTGAGCTACTCTACCAGCAGGCTCCGGAAATTTAATTTGATAGTTTGCCTCCTGGAAGGATTTTCCTTTTCCAACATTTGGATTATCCTAGGTGAGGGCTACAATTCTCTAGCTATGATCTTTTGTCTGGAATCAGCACATTCTGCAGAGCCATATCCATACTGAGCTCTAATTTTTTTTTTTTTTTTTCCATCCATGGCCAAATCATCACAGAGACCCTCTCACAGAGTCATTGGTATGAACTGCGCGAAGAATGGCTGTAAGGCAGGAGGAGTAAATGTTCAGGAGCATGAATGACCTGCTTGTACAATTTACAGATGTATTCAGTGTTCCCTCAGATACTCTTTTCACATATACCAGCTTCATTTAATGTTGGAGTCTCCTGGGCTTGCGTAGTTTATTATCTGTCTCTATTAAAATACACTGCCAAGCTAACAATTTTCAAGATTTTTGCCTCGGATACTCTTCTATCAGCCACACACATTCTGAGCAACTTTGGGTTGCAAGGTAAAGATGCTTGTACTGTGGTGTGAACCATCTGAAGATTTCGGGGCTCCACCCAAAGCTGGCAGCTTTTTAGATCACTTGGTAAATGGACTGGAACAGCACACTACATTTTTTTTTTTTTTTATTGTGACATCTAAAATCAAAACAAAATCATGAAATCTTGTTATTAATAGTAGATGATAGAAGTGTCAGCTTCTCCTTCATTTTGGAATGGATATTTTGACATAATCCAGACCCCTTAAGACTCTAGGAACTCTAATAAAATAACACGTCCCTGGATAATTTTTGTGTGTGCATGTGTATGAAATTTATCTCCCACAATTTAGTATGCACATTAGTTATCAAAGCATCTAGGACAAATATTGCTTAGTGTTATTCAGTAGACCCTCTTTCACCATGATATCACTAGTAGTGTGGATCAGCATGGTGTCTTGTAAAACACTGAAATGAGTTTCCTGTGTTCTGAATGATGGCTCACAGCTACAGTTGATGTAGCACTGAGCATAGACAGTGAAGTTGTACCACTATCCCTTCAAGGTAAAAACATTTGTTTTTCATGTTTTCTTTCTATTGAAATAGAAAACATACAAACATACAAAAAACATTTTTCCAATTAAAGCTTCATTCCAGGTACCAGGGAATGAACTGATTTGCTCCAGTAAGGAGACCACCTCTAAATGGATAAAATAAATAGGGTCAGGTTCTGAATAAGTTTCCAATAATAGTAAGATTTTTTTCCCCCCTGAGAATAATCTGTTTCCTTCATTAGCCCACACTTGTGAATTAGGTAGGAATGTGTTTGAAATGAATACCTTAGCATCTTTCAAGTCTGTACTACTGGCTATAATTTCTGAGATTCATCCAGAGATGCTATGTTGTTCATGATCCAGTGTTTGCTGAGAAAGGGAACTCCAAGGATGTCCACTTAGCTTTTCCTAATACTTAATACTTCCTACAATAATAGCTCTTACTCCACGGTGCAGTGTAGAAGAAAATAAATGTAGAAAAGATTGTGTTGGCTAACATTCTTCTAGTTTAAGAGACTGGATAAATAAATATTGGATAGGTTTGGTATCCTACTAAGCCAACAATGAGGGAAACTTGGACCCACATTCTATTGACCTCTTGATCCTCTTAGGTCCCCATTGTGATGGTTCACATCACATTGTGGTTCTAGGTTTCCAGGAATTGGTTTAGCTTAGGCAGAGACCAATAATTACCCACATATCAGAGTATTTCCCTTTCCCTAGGAGCCTTTTGCCCTGCTTAATGAATGCAATCTTTTTGGTGAAAGCTAGGAAGGAGATTCACCATGTATATTATATTATTATAGGAGCCTTCTTTAAGGACAATTTCTTCATTCAAAGGGCTCTGTTGTTGTTGTTGTTGTGTGCTGTTGAGTTGGACTGGACTCATAGCAATCCCTCCTTGGGTTTCCAAGGTGGTATCACTACGGAAGTAGATTGCCCAACCTTCCTTCTGAGGAGTGGCTGGTGGGTTTGAACCATCAGCCTTCTGGTTAGCAGACAAGTGCCTTAGGCACTACACTACCAGTGCTCCCTCAAAGGGCTCTGGGTTGGTAAAATGTTTCATGTGTGGAGGTTAAGAGAGGGGTCATGACTTTTATCATGGGGTTTAAATCCAGTCTCTTTCTAACAGAGCTGGAGTTTGCATGTCACCTAAATCAAGTTGTGACCTTAAACAGTTATTTATCTCTTTTGGTACTGGTGACCTAATGATGAATTAGCCATCACTTAATAATCCTAATAGTTGAAATAATTCTAACAACCATATAGATTAGGCTGCCTATGATGATAACCATATCTTCTTTGTCTCTAGTGAGTAAGAGCTACTATTTGCCCTTTACCATTCTGGAATCTTCCCAAATCCATTGAAATTGAGAAGCACAGTTCAATAGCAGTGTCTCTCATCAGATCTCTGCCAAGAAAGAACAACCTCTACAGTATTTACTAAAGATATTGGAACGCTTTTCATCAATAAATTTTTGATGTCTTAGTGAAAGTAACATTTTCAGGTTATAGAGTTAGGAGCTGCATGGACATTCCCACATGATAAATCTACCCTAGCATTCCCATCTCTCAGATTATTCAGATTTTTTTTTCAATTATATACCAAAGAATTTCTGGCATATATTGTTTATTTCACTTGAGGCACCATTTAGTACAGATATCAATATATCAATGAAAATACACAATTAGAGTCAAACTCAAATGCTAAAGTCAGCATATTGAATGCAGAATAGACATTAAGGAAACCTATATCAATAAATTAATACTAATCTGAAAATATGTTCTTCCCTTCTTAATCTAAGATTCTCAGAATCTACCCCTTTTCATATCATATCATACATATCTAATATAAATTGGAAAAGATAGGTAAGACTTTGACTTTGAAATTGACTCTTTATGGTATGTTGGGATCTATTTGTATTATAGGTCTGAAATAATTATGGTCAATTGAAATGGGACATGAGGAGAACTGACTCATCAAAACAGCTACGTGGTTTTCAGGCAAAGCTAAACAGCCTAATCAGACAAGGGAAAAAGGGGGTATGCTTATGCTAATGGGTGTAAGAGTTACTCCAAATGCTTTCAATGTTCCCATATATCCCCATTCCAATCTCAGGCTCCCAGTCATCCTTAATTACTTTTCTAACTTTTACATAAGAGACCTAATGAGTCTATGGATTTAACTGTTGTATATTAGAATCCTATAGGATCAAACTGGAACTGGTTTTATTTTAGTCCTGTGCCTGAAAGACATAAGATATACAATAATAT
>NW_006921627.1:9798794-9808228 GCF_000298275.1 Orycteropus afer afer
TCCGTAGTGATACTGCCTCGGAAACCCAAGGAGGGGTCGCTATGAGTCGGGGCCGACTCGACGGCACATAACAACAACAACAACAAGCAGCCATATCACTGCACATTCCTTGATTCCCTCCATACTTTTTCTAAGCAGTGACCACTCAAGCTCCCAAAGCCTTGACTTCAATGAGCATCATCTTTTAAGTAACAATAGGCAATAATTCAATTAGCTGTGTCAGTGTTACAAACTGAACTGTGAAATTACCATTATTTAATATTAATTACATTTTCCTTGACTTTAGCTCCAACCATTCCCTAATTTCATCCTAGGTCCCTGGGTACCACTGTCTGGTACCAGTTTTTGTATTGTTTGGGGTTTTGGTTACAAATAACAAAAAAGTGTAAAAAAAAAAACCCAAACTCACAGCCATTGAGTCGTAATCGACTCATAGTGACCTCTCCTTGGGTTTCCGAGGAGGTATCACTACTGAAGTAGATTGCTCAATCTTCCTTCCGAGGAGTGGCTGGGGGTTTGAACCACCAGCCTTTTGGTTACTTAAGCATAAAACACATTTTTTTAGAAAGATGTGTCAGAGACAGTTCTGGCTTTATGGATTGTGACCAGTGAATCATATAGGGCCCCACACTCATAATGGCCCATGTTTGTGGTTTAATGCTCTGCAGTCACCATCTTGAAATTTTTATTAACTGTATCTTTTAATTTGTGTTTTGTAATTGAAGTCCAACAGGACAATGGTGCAAGTCTCAAGGGCTTGGAACCTTGACTCATGCATGGTACTGTCTCCTGCCTTTTCCCTGTTGACTGCACATTCACTGTCCTCTGGTGCCCTGGCTTTACCTAGTGGCCCCTTCCTTACCCCTCAGCCACCCAGACTAACAACCAGGCCATGTCAGTCAGAGAGCCTGCATTCTCCTGTCACCCTGTGCCCTGGTGAAGGTGTGAGTACAGCACAGCAAGAGATGCAGTAAACTGAATGCTCCCTGTGGTGTGTCGGGGCAGAGAATGACAGAAGCCATCCCTTTTCTAGGCTGGCAGCAGCACCACTTGTTCAGAGAGCATTTTGCCACATTAATTCAGGTACAAAGAGTGTCCTGAGTGAAGTCTGCAAATCTTGGGGGTCATCTATCAGCTGTGGATTCGTGCAGTGGGCCTACTGGTAACAGAGATTGACTTTGTTACCCCAACAGGGGCATGACAAATTGGTCCAGGGACTGGCAGGAGGGAAAACCCAGGGAACAGTGGGCTGCAGGTGTACATGTGTGTGCACACATGTGCCAAGTCATAGAGCATGACCCCCAGGTGCCTTGGAGAGTCTATACAAAACCTGTGAATATTTCCATGCTCAAGGCAGTGTGACGTTAAATACAAAACAAAAACAACATACGAGGCCAAGAAGGGGGCCACAAAAAAGAGAAAATAATTTTATTTTGTTACCTTTAACAATATTTTTTCCCTGATTTATGAACAAGAGGCCTTATATTTTCATTTTGCATTGGGCTCTACAAATTATGTAGCCTGTCATGATCACAGAATAAGAAGCAACCTTAGCAAACAGGCAGAAACCAAGGGAGGCTAGGTGGCAAATTCACTCCTGAGAGTCTTGTTAGGATGCTGCTATCCCCACCACAGGCATTGTTGCCCGTATCTACAGGGTAACTCTGCTTCGGCCTTTGCTGCTGCCATCATCACTGCCACCACTCCCTGAATGAATTCCAAACTGTCCCCATGTTTTTGAATTTCTTGTTCCATATTCAAGATCTGGCATAAGCAATTGTTAAGGGAGATTTGGTCACTGGTCCATGCTTTAGTTCCCAGAGAACTGAGAGAAGTATCTCTTTTTCTTTGGTTTCAGTCGTGGAAACTTGGGTCTTGCCTTAGATATCTTAGAATTCACACAAAAATGAGAAATATGTTAAAATGCTGAGCATCTCCAAACAGCAAATGTCTACACTAGATGTTGAATGTCAAACAGAAATGTCTACTCTAGATGGGGCAGTCTAACAGCTTCATATGCTATGACCCTATTTCTGTCCTGATTCAGAGTTCTAAAAATTCTCCTTATGCTAAAGATGATTTTATCAAAGTTTCTGATCCTTTAACCTTGGTTCTATACTCCCCCACTATGGAAACCCCCTTTTTTCTGCCCTGAAGGCTCTGTTCAAATGCAATAGCCTATTCTGTACTCCCTAATTTCATGAGAACATAAACTTACACTATAAACAGACTTGAGGTCTCCTGAACCAGTGACCCAAGGAAATTGACCCCATCCCAAATCCTGGAGGTGATGGGCCTTTGAAGATGAAAAGTATCCCAAGCCGTGCTTAAGATATGTATCTTGACAACAAGTCTCTTTCAGAGCATCTCATCACTCTGGAAGTAAATATGAATGCTACCCCCCAATTCCCTTCTCCCTAGTCTTACCCCCTAATTCTCAGAAGCCAACTTGTCTTCACCTCAACAGGGTAAAAGCTTTGCCCATATTCTGTTACTCTGTCTTACTAGTCTCCCTAGCTCCTCTTTCAGCCCCCATTTCCTTGTTACCTAACTCTGCCTGCCTTCCAACCCCAGGCCCTGCCATGATAGGGATGATAGGGCCTGTCCTCACTAGACTGTGGGCTCCATGAAAGCAGGATCTTTATCTGATTGTCCATTACCGGACCCCAGGATCTAGTCAGAACCTTAGCATTGTAGACACTGAGTAAGCATGGACTGAATAAGAGACCAAATGATTTTGTGTTGAGTGTTTAATTCTTCAGATAGTCCCTGGATAAGTTGATCGAATCAGGAGAAGTGTTGCTTATAGCATGCTCAGGATAAACTAGATCCATCTGGTCCCAGAGTACCTCTGAACACAAAGTTAAATCCTATTTTATTACCTCACAACTTGTCCCTCCCTCCTCACAGTTGTAAACCCAAGAGGTGTTTCTCCTCAAAACTCCAGGAAATACCTTCCTCAATGCAGAGCACCATGAAGTATTAGATGTAGGCCACTGTTCAGTGTCTCCTCACGTCCCTCCTCTTCCTGGGCCCAGGCATCCACTCCTCCAGAGTGGGAGAGAAATGTGTGTGATAACATGCCCAGCCCATTGACTGGATTTTCATTCCTGTTTCTGTCTTTCCCTATATCCTCTAATCCCCTTTATCTCCAAACAAATTTGATGTAGGCATCTAACAAATCAGCATGAACCCTGGGTTTTATTTTGTTTTGTTCTTTTCTCCTTCAGAGAATTTTCAGGTTGTCCCTTTTCTGCATGTCTTTTTTCTATGTTGGAAGTCCACGTTCCTAGTTAAATGGCAAATTCTGGCTTTCTTAACAAGTCAGGCCCCAGCCTATAAGATATCCCTGTGGTGGGGGAAGGGAGAAGCAGTTACTGAAACTAGTTAACTTTTTCAGGCCCTGAGATTCAGCATCAGGAAATTAGTTCCTCCTTATCTGGCAGGTAATGCAGGTGGAATACTTGTCATTACTAAATAGTCATCAATCCAAGTATAGATGACAGAGCTTGTCTTCCTTATTACGGTCGGTTATTTCCTACCAAGCTTGGTTTAACTTCTGAGGTGATGCCTGGGGACATGATTACATGTCCTAACTCTTTAGGCTTCCCTAGATTAACACATGATCAGGCTCTTTGTGCTTTTTCTACAAACAGTGGCTTCAAAAAAAAAAAAACCTCATAATTTTTATTTAAAATTTTAAACACAATTAATACATGATGATGAATGTCATTTAAAAATCCAAAAGGCACATAAATGTATACAACTAAAACATACAAGGTTCTCTTCTTCCTCAACCCTTTGTATTTCAAAGATATCTACTGTTAGCAGTTTCTTATGTATCCTTCCAGATAAAAAAAGACCTATAAGGTCACATTCATAAGTTTACTTTTTGAATTTCCACAATGGAATCCTGGAGACCATTCTACAGCTTCCACACACCACTCTAAGACATTTTAAAAAATTTTATTGTAGTAAAATATATGCAACATAACATTTGTCATTTTGACCAGTTTTTAGTGTACAATTCAGTAACATTAATTATATTCACAGTGTTGTGCTATTGTCACTATTATCTATTTCCATAACTTTTTCATCACCCGAAATAAAAGCTCAGTACTCCTTAAGCAATAACTCCTCTTTCTCCTACCCCCAGTTCCACTGATCTACTTCAGACTCTATGCATTTGCTTATTCTAGATAGTTCATATATGTAGGATCTTACAGTATTTGTCCTTTTATGACCGACTTATTTCCCTTAGCATAGGGCACAGTGACTTTTTGTTAATGTATATAAAGAGCAATTCATCTGTGGTTACTAACAATTGAATAAAATATTTTTATCAGGGTTCAATAAATCATGATAGTAAGATAAAACAAATGCCTAGCTACAGTCTATCTTTCTTACTAAACTCTATGGTTTCTTAATCAAAGATGAGAAACTAAGTAGACTTTATGTCACATTGAGTCTTTTAATGGAGTCAGGAACTTGAAGTGCAAAGTACTCTGGAGGAGGCTTCCCCCTCCTCAAGCCTTGGAGCATATAGAGCAAGACTGCTTTTCCTTCTTCTCTCTTTCCTTTAAGTTCCAAACTCCCAAGGAAGCACCATTATTATGTTTATTTTACAGGTTCTAACAACCTAAAGGGAGCTCTGGTGGCATAGTGCCTAAAGCATTTGACTGCTAACCAGAAGGATGTGGTTCAAACCCACCAGCCACTCCTCGGAAGGAAAGAAGATTGGGCAATCTACTTCTGTAGAGATGTTGTTGTTGTTGTGTGCCGTCGAGTCAAACCCGACTCATAGCGACCCCTCCTTGGGTTTCTGAGGCAGTATCACTACGGAAGTAGGATTGCCCAACCTTCCTTCCGAGGAGTGGCTGGTGGGTTTGAACCGCCAGCCGTCTGGTTAGCAGGCAAGTGTCTTAGCCACTATGCTACCAGAGCTCCCTCTGTAGAGATAGCGCTTTGGAAACCCAAGGAGGGGTCGCTATGAGTTGGATCCTACTGGACAGCAGTGAGTTTTTTTTTTTTTTTTAAACAACCTAAAATGCCAGCACCTTCCCCTGTTTGTTGAACAAGGTTCATCTCATTAACAAAAGAAAATCACTCTAGACTTTCCCAATCTAAGTGGCAGGAGATAGGGTGAAGGACACTTGAGAAAAAATGAAATCTACACAGTAGAATGACTCCTAGAGTCAAATCCCAAAACTGATGTCCTTTGAATCAGAAGTAGATTTCTTTGGTGGCTGAGCTCTTATAATGTTCCATTGGCCCATCCTGATGCATGTAAGAATATATAGTCTACTCTGCTTAGAAATTTGGAGAGTTCTCATTAACTAATTCTGGATCCTTGCCAAGTATTTCTTAATAGGGCCCAGGTGTCTTTCATCTCCTGAACATTTTAAAAGAAAACTGAACAATAATCATAGAAATAGGCTTGCTGTAAGTCAAGTTTCATAGACACTATGAAACATTTTGAAATACGAGTCAGTGTGTTTTCACTAGACTTTCATCTCTTTGAATGCTGGGTTTTACTAGTGGAGGAAGTATCATTAATTTTGAGTTCTCAGTAGCTAACAAAATGCTAGGCTCAAAACAAATACATAAATAAAAATAGTGAATGTCTTTCAAAATTTGACTACTGCCTCTCATTTCCTATCATCTCATCTTCTATTCTTACTCTTTACTTGACAATCCAAGCCATGTCCAACACCAACCAATACAATAATGGAAGGAAAAGATGAGTAAGTAGTGACTAGGTTGTTTCATTTGATGGATGTCAAAAGTCCTACTTGCTTCCAGGTCTCTTGGGAGAGTCAAGGGTCTGAAATTTGTTTCCAATTATATCAGAATGGATCACCTTGATGAACTGGGAGTAAAAGAATAGAACCTAAGACAGGTGAGTTTTACAATGAAGGAGAAAAGAAGGTCTGTTGGCTGCTGGACTCTGGGCATTTTTGTGATAGTGATGAAATTGTTGCTGCAAAAAAAAAAAAATACAAACCAAACCAAACTCACTGTTGTCGAGTTGTATCTGACTCATAGTGACCCTTCCTTGGGTTTCCAAGGCAGTATCACTACAGAAGTAGATTGCCCAACCTTCCTTCTGAGGAGTGGCTGGTGGGTTTGAACTGCCAGGCTTCTAGTTAGCAGTCAAATGTCTTAGGCACTATGCCACCAGAAATCCCTAAAAGAAGAATGGGTGTAGATATTTTCTACTTTGAAGTTTTGTCTGGGAAATTCAACTTGGAAACTTCTTCCAAGTTCCACTTGGAAGTCAACTAAAAAATTAGAGGAAAGGAAAATGTGATATGTAAGATTTTAGGCCTAAATCCCAATTTTCTTGCCTGAGTATTTTAGCTTCTCTCCATGCCTTGTGAATGAGCAAAATTTCCAGGACTGGAACAACCACTTCGGTTCTTAGTGCTGGGAAGACCAATAATGGGAGATCATCTGAGCTGAGACTAGGCCAGGAGATAGCATGAGTTTGATTTCAGCAAGGAGATCACTTGATGATAGCTTAGGTCCTTCACTGCTGTATGGGGTAAAGGGCTGGAGAGATTATTTTTGATCAATATTGTCTTTCTACTCCAGCTGCTCTAGCCTCTCAGCCTTTAGTAATGACCACCTTCTTAATACCATCTATCTCCTCTTTGTTCAGAGGATGTACGCCCAGGACTGAATAATAGAGTTAGTTGGATATAGTTGACCCTCCATGGAGGAAGAGGTTAAGACAAACATCCACCACAAATTTTTCAGAGCTATCAGAAGAATGGCTGGAATCCTGTGAGGTCTAATACTAATATATAAAGGGAAACTACAGATGTGAATCACAGATGCACTAGTCAGGACTTTTGACTTTCCCTACAACAGCAGTTTTGGCAAAGGTTAGGGTAGAAGGATTGGGGGTTATGGGAGAAAGAAACCCACTTGTTAGCTCTAGGGAAGTAAGGCTAGGAGACAGGACATTGGCCCAGTTGTCAACACAAGGTAG
The DNA here is from genome assembly GCF_000298275.1 of Orycteropus afer afer. NCBI lineage: Eukaryota > Metazoa > Chordata > Mammalia > Tubulidentata > Orycteropodidae > Orycteropus > Orycteropus afer. The sequence continues at coordinate 9,805,789 of NW_006921627.1, forward strand.
AAGATGTTTTTGTATGTTGTCAGGTTGAGTTTTATTTCTAGCAACCCCCATGTGACAGAGTAGAGCTGTCCCATAGAGTTTTCTTGGCTGTGATCTTTATGGAAGCAGATTGTCAGGTCTTTTCTCTATGGAGCTGCTGAGTTCAAGCCACCAACATTTTGGTTAGCAGATGAGCACTTAAATGTTGCACCACAAGGGCTCCTTCAGGTAGAAGATAAACAGATTCATTTATTGTTGTTGTTGTTGTTGTTCTTAGGTGCTGTCGAGTCATTTCCGACTCATAGCGACCCCATGCACAGCAGAACGAAACACTGCCCAATCCCACACCAGCTCCATGACGCCTGCTATACTTGAGCCCATCATCACAGCCACCATGTCAATCCATCTTGTTGAAGGCCTCCCCCTCTTTTGTAGACCCTCCACCCTACCAAGCATGACATCCTTCTCCAGGGAATGGTCCCTTCTGACAACATGACCAAAATAGGTGAGACGAAGTCTGGGCATTCTCGCTTCCAAGGAGCATTTCAGGTGCACTTTCTCCAGGACAGATCTATTAGTTCTTTTTGCAGTCCGTGGCACTTTCAGCATTCTTCATCAGCACCACAACTCAAAAGCATCAACTTCTCTTTGGTCTTCCTTATTCATTGTCCAGCTCTCACATGCATACGAGGCAATTGGAAATATCATGGTTTGTGTCAGGCACACCTTAGTCCTCAAGGATACATCCTCGCTCCTCAGCAAGGATACATCCTCCTTGAAGCAGTTCCTTCACGGTTGACCTTCCCAGTGCTACACGACATCTAATGTCCTGACTGCTGCTTCCATTGTTTTCAATTGTAGAACCAAGCAACCTTGAATTCTGTGACAACCTCAATCTTCTCTCCATTTATTGTGATGCTGCTCATTGGTTCTGTTGTGAGGATTTTTGTTTTCTTTATATTGAGACATAATCCATACTGCAGACTGTATTCTTCAACCTTCATCAATAAGTGCCTCAAGTCATTCTCACTTTCAGCAAGCAAAGTTGTATCGTCTGCATATCTCAGGTTGTTAATGATTCTTCCTCCAATCCTGATGCCACCTTTTTCTTCATATAATCCAGCTTCTCAGATTATTTGCTCAGCATATAGATAGAACAAATGTGGGGAAAGGATACAACCCTCACGTACTCCTTTCTTGATTTTAAACCATGTAGTGTCCTCTTGTTCCATTTGAATGATAACCTCCTGGTCAAGGTACAGGTTCCTCATGAATATAATCAAGTGTTTAGAAATTCCCATTCTTCTCAATGTTATCCATAATTTGTCATGATCCACACAACCAAATGCCTTTGCATAGTCAATAAAACACAAGTAAACAACTTTCTGGTTGATTTTTAGATCATTAAGGCCCTCCTTCTTCTAAAAACATTCTGTTTGGATAATAAGTAGACTTTTGGCCTTCAACCTATTTTACAAAACCAAGGATAGAATTCTAGGAATTTGAGTTCTGACCATTAAGGTTCTCACTAGTATCTTCTGCTGGGAATACCAAGGTTTAAAGTAATTTTGCCTAGAATGTTTAGATCTGACATATTCCCAATCCAGATGAAGCCTCCCAAGCATATCCCCTATACCATTCCTTCAGTGTGCTCCATGAACATATAGATTTTCATAGCAATTTCTGTCATCTTTCAAATGAGATAAATTGGTTCCATCTCCATTTAGCTAATTTCATTTCCAGGAAAGAAGCTTGACTAACACCAGGGAATGGCAATGCCTACAATATGAGGTTGTTTGCAAAGCAAGCCAAGGAAAAGATGTTTGGGACATACTCCATGTCATTGAGTTGGTTACATTCTGTTCTTTTTGAGTTATATGAACAGTGGTGTGGTTATAGCTGGAGGTGAGGGTGGCAAAAGAAACAGAATACATGACATTAAATAGTAGAGGGAAGGCACTTATTCAAGATACAGCCTTGCTTAGCTAGCCTAGGATTACATGCTGTTTATAGCCTTAACATCCTCATTGGAATGGGCTTTTAGGAGCCATTTAGGTTTATCCTCTGTCTCCAGGAAGAATTATGTAGTATAGACCAATGCTGTGGGCATTTCTCTGTTCTTGAAGATATGCAGTGAAGGAGACACAAAAATCATTTTTGTTAATCCAAACTAGTCTCCAACAATTCTATTATAAAATGCTATTGGTCTCTTTCCTTAATCTCTCATAAAAGATAACACTTTCTATTCTGTCCTTGATGTAAATAAAGACAGCTGGTGACAGGCCATCCTTTCAAGACAACAATAAATACCTCTTACCCTACCTTCTCACTTACTCACTGATCTGCACTGAACACGTTCCCTTGTTACCCTACCGGGAGGGACCAGGTCTTCGGGAGCAAGGTAAGCACAGGCGTAGCACAGAGTAGCAGGCCGGAAGAGCAGGAGGAAGGGGTGGAACCC
>NW_006921627.1:9813513-9819665 GCF_000298275.1 Orycteropus afer afer
CAGAAGTAGATTGCCCAACCTTCCTTCTGAGGAGTGGCTGGTGGGTTTGCACCGACAGCCTTCTGGTTAGCAGTCAAGTGTCTTAGGCACTATGCTACCAGAGCTCTGTGATAGTTGGAGCTGTGTGTCACCTTGGCTGGACCCCAGTTCTGTGTGGTTGTTCCCATGATGGAATCAGATGACTATGTTCTGAGTGGCCAGTCTGTTCAGAGGGAGTTTCCTTAGGAGTGTGGTCTGCTTCCAGGATACTCAGGGACATCCTGGGAAGAGAGACATTCTTCTGTGGATTGGGATTCTGTTGTGCTGCCTACAACTGTCCATGAGTGAGCAGTCCACCATTCCACCTGGCGATCTTGGATTCATCATTTGTTGGAGTCAACAGCCAGTGTACTGCCTGCCAGCCTTGAGCTTATCAGCCCCTGTGGTTGCAGAAGCTAAGAAAAGCCTCCAGCCTGACGTTTGCTCCAGGGACTTTGGACTTGCCGGTTTCTATACGTTTGTGAGCCATTTTCCTAAGATTAATTTCTCTCTCTCTTTATATATATATAAGCTTTGCTGGTTTTTGTTTCTCTAGAGAACCCAGTCTAACACAAGCATACAAGCTCTGATAGCATAGTGCCTAAGGCACTTGACTGCTAACCAGAAGGCTGGCAGTTCAAACCCACCAGCCACTCCTAGGAAGGTTGGGTAATCTACTTCCATAGTGATACTGCCTTGGCAACCCAAGGAGGGGTAGCTATGAGTCAGATCCGACTCAACAACACATAACAACAACAACAACAGTATATGACATAAATAGACTATCAAGCATAACCCAAAATGCACAAACAGCAGAAGAGAAACTAGATGAATAGGACCTTCCAAAAATTAAATTTTTATTGCTTCCAAAGACTTCTCCAAAAGAGTCAAAACAGAAACTACAGATTGGGAAAAAAAAATATTTGGCAATGGCATATCTAGAATTTACAGAAAACTCCAACACCTCAATAACAAAAAGACAAATAATTCAATTAAGAATTGGGCAGAAGACATCAATAAACACTTCACCAAGGAGGATATTCAGGCGGCCAACAAACATATGAAGAAATGCTCACGATCATTAGGCATTCAAGAGATGCAAATCAAAACAACAATGAGATACAATCTTGCTCCAGCACCAGTAGCAAAGTTCAACAAGACAGAAAATAACAAATGCTGGTGAAGATGTGGAGAGATTGGGACTCTCATATACTGCTGGTGGGACTGTAAAATGGTACAACCATTGTGGAAAGCAGGATGGCGATTCCTTCAAAAGTTGGAATTAGAAATACCATTTGACCCAGTCATTCCATAACTAAGTATATATTCTAAAGAAGTGACAGCCATGACAGGAACAGGTATATGCACACCCATGTTCATCACAGCACTATTTACAAAAGATGGAAACAACCTAGGTGTCCATCAACTGAGGAATGGATAGCCAAACTTTGGTACACAGACTATGGAATACTATGCAACCCTAATGAATAACCTAGTGTCTGCAAAACACCGCATAACATGGATGAACTTGGAGGACATTATGCTGAGTGAAATAAGTTAATCACAAAAGGACAAATATTGTATTAGTCCGTTACTGTAAAAGTCAAGGAAAGGTTTATATATGGAAGGAAATTTTCTTTGTTGGTTACCAGGGGTGGGAAAGGAGGGTAGGGAACACTGTTAGATAGATAGTGGTAAGTATTGATTTGGGTGAAGAGAAGGGCAATGTACCAAATGTGAGTGATCAACATGCCGGCATTGAGGAAGAAGACATAGAGAGGTACATGGGAGGTACAGACAATAAAGATGAACCCTTTTTCACATACAGTACTGCTTTGTCAGTGAAAGCAAACATGGGTATATGGGTGGATAGATGGGTGGACAGGTGAACTATTAGGTATGTTTATGCAGTGGGGAGTGTACCCAAGACCATGTATAGGGTTGGCAGACAATGGTCCTATAAGTTTATTTGTATGATCTGAATTCCCAGGTGTATAGTGGAACTGACAAGGGACAAGGTTGTAGTCACTTCTTGGTCACAGCCAGCTACCCAGAGGGACCAAGTAGTTGAACCTGTGGGCTCAGGACCATCGTCACAGGGAACATCAAGATCAATTGGCATAACATACTACACAAAACATTGTTCCACTTCCTACTTTGACGAGTAGTGACTGTGATCTCAAAAGCTTGCAAGCAGCCATCTAAATGCAACAATGGGTATCTCCTCATCTGGAGCAAAAAAGAATAAAGAAAACCAAAGATTCATGGAAATAATTAGTCCTAGCGACTGGTACACCATGCAATCTGCAGCTTATATGACTATAAGATCAGAAGAATTAGATATTGCCCAGCTACCACTGTCAACCACTCAGAAGGGGATCTATGTAGGAGATCCTGGTTAGAGAGGGAGAACAATGTGGAACAAAACTCAAAATCATTTGGAAAAAAAAAGGGGGGGACCAGGTTTGCTGGTGTGATAGAGCCTGGTGGAACCACTGAGACTATGGTCCCTAACTGCCCTTCAGGGCTGAAATTGAACCCACACCTGTGGCTTCCAGCCAAACAAAAGACAGACATGTGAGTTGAACATTTACCTGAGGTAGATACACTCCTTGGAGAGAACAGTCATGGGAGAAAGAAGGGCTATTTATGCACAGGGAGACAGCTCAGGGGGCAGGAGTGCATGGAGGAATGGACACAAGGAAGTAGGAAGTAAGCTGTTGCATTGTGGTAAATTGTGGTCAATGTCACGAGACAAAGTGTATGTGAACTGCTGTATGGAAAGTGAATTTGCTGTGTAAATTTTCACCCAAATCACAATATAGTAATAATAATAATAAAGAGTATATCTACCTGATGTAAATGTTAACTTTACATGCCTGTTTATTGTTTGGGTGGAAGCCATGGGTGTGAGTTCAATTCCAGACCTGAAGCGTAACTAGGGGCCACAGCCTCAGGGATCTCACCAGGCTCTATCAGACCAGTAAACGTGTTCTTTTTTTTTTCTTTTTTTATGATTTTGAGTTTTGTTCCACATTGCTCTCCCTCTCTATTTAGGATCTCCTGTACTGATCCCTTCCTGAGTGGCTAACGGTGGCAGCCAGGCACCATCTAGTTCTTCTGATCTCATGGTCATAGAGGCTGAGGCTCACATGGTTCACTAGTCCCCTGGACTAATTGTTTCTAAGGGTCTTTTGTTTTCTTCTTTCTTCTTTGCTTTGGATGAGTAGAGACTCCTTGTTGCATCTAGATGGTGTTGCTATCGTTTCTAATTGATAAGTGTCAGTTTAGCTTAAAATTTAGGAATCAGGTTCTGAGAACATCAGATTGCCTGGGTTCAAAATCAGTGGTGTGTGACCCTTAACAAATTACTTAATTTCTTGGGGACTCAGTTAGGAAACTGAAATAATATGAACCAAAAAACCAAAACTGTTGTGTCAAGTCAATTCTGACCCTATAGGCCAGTAGTAGAACTGTTCTATAGGGTTTCCAAGGATGTAATCTTTATAGAAGTTGACTGCCTTATCTTTATCATGTGGAGTTACTGAGTGGGTTTTGCATTCTAATTCTAAAAACTGCCAAGCTTTTGGTCAGCAGCCAAGTGCTTAATCACTGCATCACTAGGGCTCCTTGTAATTGTAGTTAGTACCTATATTATAGAGATGTTGTGAGAATTAAGTGAGACAGTGCAAACACATTACATAGCTTTATACCTTATAAATATAACAACTCAATAAACACTATTATTAGTAGTTAGCTAATTTTTATGTTAACCCAAATAACAGATAATGATTTACAAAGCTATAGAGTCAGATATTGATTTTGACAGCTAATGTTAGCATGAGCCTGCGAAGCACAGAAGTGATCATCTTGTTCCATGTTGTTGTTGTTGTTGTTATGTGCCTTCGAGTTGTCCCCGACTCATAGTGAGCCCTCCTTGGGTTTCCGAGGCAGTATCACTACGGAAGTAGGATTGCCCAACCTTCCTTCCGAGGAGTGGCTGGTGGGTTTGAACCGTCAGCCTTCTGGTTAGCAGTCAAGTGCTTTAGCCACTATGCTACCAGAGCTCCCTGTTCCATGTTAGGAATTAGCTACTGAACATGGCTGCCATCAGCCCCAGTTTAATCTTTACCTGAAGTTTGTTCAGAATTTGCTTAAAACTTATACTTTCATAGACCCAGAGTGGTACAATTAACACACTCAGCTGCTAACTGAGAGGTTGGAGGTCCAAATCCACCTGAGGTGCCTCAAAAAAAAAAAAAAAGGTCTTGTGATCTACTTCTGAAAAATAAACCACTGAAAACTCTACAGAACACAGTTCAACTCTGATACACATGGGGTCACCATGAGTCAAACTAGACTCCATGGCAACTGGTTTGGTTTAGGTTTGGATACTTTCATATGGAACCTCAACACATTTAAAAGCAAAGCCCAGGATTAGATTCTTGGTCATCATCATTTCTATAGGTAAGACCTCTTTTGTTTCCACTGTGATATATTTATTTTCTCAAAGATTCTTTAAATCAAGCATCTGGGTGCCCAAATGGGAAGCTTTGTTTCTGTATCTGCCTTGAGGATTGGCTCAGCCAGGGACATTCTTGGATGGAATGTGTGGGTTTGGATGACTGTGTTTCCCTGGAGCAACAGAATTTGTTACTCTTTTTTTAATTTTTTTTCCTGGAGTCTAGGTGGTGTCTCCACATTTTTAAGCAAATGGAAGTTGTGGAGCAGCCAAGTAACCCTCAAACCTCTCTCTCCTTGAAAGGATGAGCTTCACCAAAGGGAAAGAATGAATTAGTCAAAAACCGCAGAGCAATTAATGCCTGAATCAACCAGAATGAGATATTGCCTAGTAGGTAATCCAGTAGATTCCAGCTCAGTTGAGAATGTCCAAAGAAGATCGCACATGACAGCTTCTTTGGCTGGCCAAGATGAACCAAAACCAAATTACGTTGTGTGTGTGTGTGTGTGTGTGTGTGTGAGTGCCCACATGAGAGAGACAGAGTGAGAAAGAGAGAGAGAATGAGCTTTAATTTACATAAGTGGCATGGATTTTTCTTTAAAAATAAATATTTACCTGGTTAAAAAAATATTTATCAGGCTCTTTGACAAATAGCACACAAGGTTTCTTCAGGGAGGAAGATCAAGTTACCTCCATCAAGTGGAGAAAACATTGTGTAACTCTAGAAGAACTAACAAAGGAGACTGTATCTTCATATCAAGAAATAAAATTCTAGATAAATATTTGTCACCTGCAATGGCTGGTTTAGACACCTACCTGCATGAAAACAGAGGGTCAGACATAAATTCCCCCTTTAGCTGGAAGACTGACTTCCTTCAGCATGTGTGCAATTACCAAGCCATGGAAGGAATCTACTCACAGAACTCCCCTGGAATTGTCAGACTCTTTTCCTGTGAAGTCTTATCCCTCCCTCCAGGCAGAAAAGACTGCCTGAGAGAGGAACTATGCAAGAAAGCACATGCTGCAAGAATGCAAGTGTTCCTCCGGGCAAATAGCTCAGTAAACCCCAGACAACTGGCTTTGGAGCTTACCTTCTGCTTCTGAGAGGCATGCACCTCATCCCAGACTCCACTATCCCATGCCTAGTTACCAGGATGTCCCTCAGAAAGGTGTCCAATTCGATTTGGATTTGCTGACTTCATTGAGTACCACAGTATCCCTTGATTTTGACAACAAAGACTTGACTATTCCAGCCCTGTGAGTGTGTGTGTCTGTTGTGCATGCTTGCTTGAGTGTGAACCAAAGAAGTATATTTACATTGCATTGAAGTAATTTCTCGGATGTTGTCACCAAACCATATTTTCTCCAGTTTTCAACTCAAAAATCTGTGATAAGACCTCCCATCTATTTTATACTCTACTTATTCTTCAATGGGCCAGAACAAGGAATCTTGGCTTATTTTCTTTTCCAACCACAAACACAGCAGTCTGGAAATATTTACCAGCCTCTATGACAAACAGCACTCAAGAAGGCTTCTTCAGGGAGGAAGATCACTTTAACTTCATCAATATCTAATCTCTCCTCACAGCATCTCAAAGCAGTTGGAAAGAGATGTGTTATATATATATATATATAGGGAGCTCTGGTAGCATAGTGGCTAAGACACTTGCCT
>NW_006921627.1:9819765-9871474 GCF_000298275.1 Orycteropus afer afer
ACGGCACATAACAACAACAACAACATATATATATATATATATATGTCAGAAAGTCCTAATTCAGACCATCAGACCACTTTTTGTGGGAAGGACTCAACCAGGGCCAGTGCCACAACTCTGTTTTGGGACTTTTTCAATCATGAAGCAGCTATTTGATGCATCTTATGGCTGTCTTAAATTGAAACCATGGTTTGTTAACATACAACTTGTAAAGAGGAGAAATGAATACTGTTCATTGGGTTTTCACTCAGCTGGGTTGAGGTTTTGTTAGCTCAAGGAAACTACAACACAGGATAGGAAACCCAGAAACATGCTAGTAATCTATATTGGGACTTCCATTCTGGGCAAAAACTGACCAAGTTAAGACCATTTCCTGTTTGCCATAATCCATTGCACATTTCAACCTTTGCCTTATCTAATGAAGGCTGGAATAATTAGGGCCCCAAAAAATCAATATGGAAGATGGTAGATGGTTCCCAGAAAAGTGTCCATCAAATTCTTTTTTAAAATAAACTTTTCTTCTCTGTGCTGACCAAGAAGAAAGACCTCTCGCTCTCCCCTCCCCATTGCTCCAGCCACACCAGATACTTGGGCCTGAGAATTGCCCTCCTTGCTCACATTTGTTAAACAATTATATTCACCAGATGAATATTATGGGAAAATGTCAAAAGGCAAGACATTCTGAAGGCAGGGTATTCGTAGATAAAATCTCCAATTAAAAAAAAAAAAAAAAAGCAAAACCCACAGAGATAGCTCTACTTTTTATATCCCCAAATAGAGTTTCAAGGAGTCAAGATAATTTTGCCTGAATCATAGAAGGCCTGAGGGTAAAAAGACTACAGCTGAATCATGATATTCAAGACTACAAAATACTTAATACTTTTATTCCCATATAATGGTCTTTATTTACAATAAGATGACTTGAGGCTGAACATTAAGGAGTTTGGGAGGCTGAGGATTATGAGACATACAGTGTGTTATGGTGGAAAGTTGCAGATTTGATTTCTTTGTAAGTACTACAAAGAAAATGATTAGATCTTTATGTAGAAATAACCAGGATGGGCTCAGTGTTTGTGAGGCTCCTATCTGTCTTGTGAATCTGTAATATTTTCTGCATGTTCCTCAATGGACAAGTAAATAGGCATTTCCAACAAAGATGGTGAATGTTTCATGGAAACAGCAGGGAAGATTCCCAGGAGAGAGTGGCATCATGGGAGTTTTTAGGGAGAAGCAGGAGAGAAGTAGGGAAGAGTTGGGGAAGTGGCAAATGTGCTACCAACCAGGAGGCCTAGTGAACACAGCCCTCTTCTTGAGGAAGAGAAGGCAGGGGAGAGAAAGGAGGCTGGTGAGTGGATGATCTTTTGGTACAGGACTGGTGGGCCATGGTGAAGCATTTGGCTTTACTCTAGAAGTAATGAGAAACCATTAAAAGCAAAGCCAAATAAATCTGGACCTACTTATGAAAATCCTTCACCCAACACAGGCCCATCTTTTCAAGGTTGTTCCAAGAGGCTGGAAGAGTTCAATAAGTTTCCACTGGTCTCTTTCAAGGGCAGCAGGGATGGGGCAGGGCATGGGGAGTGCTGTATAATTTTGTCATGCAAACACACAGCAAAGTTCTTTAAAAATTATTTTGAGATCCTCCTTTCCCAAAGTCCACTCATAATTTCAATATCATAATTTTGTCCGTTACAGAAGAGTTTTAAGCAGAAAATGAGATTTACATTATTAGACCACTCCTATGTCACTGTTAAAAAACAAAAAAAGTACTGGGAACTGTTGGAGAACATGAATGAGGAATTAGAAAGACAATGTTCTTTATGAATGAGATATTCCAGGTAAAGGCAACAGAAATTATTATTTTTTTCTCATTTTAAAGATGGAGATAGTGAGGCCCAGAGAAAGCAACAATTAGACAGGCCTCTAGCATCTTATACTCAACACTTGGAAAGGAGGAAGTAGAAGGGGGGCTGGGGGATGGGAGCTCATTTGCTGGAGTAACCCCTGAACATCCTTTGTATTAAATAGGGAGAAGATTGCTGTTTTCATTTCATTCAATTTTGAAAAAAGGAAATAATATCTCTCCCAGAGATTCTGAGATCTGATTTAAATTCCTGAATGATTTAAGAGTATTGTCCCCAGTAGCCTGAGTGACAAGATTTGGGAGGCCAGAAGTCACTGGCCACTAAAGGGCCACATGTTGCAGGTGGGCAGGGGAGGATGTCCCTAGGTGAAATAGTTGTTAATGCTGAGGTATCTGCTCTATCAAAGACTTTCTGAATACAAAGAATCACAAACCTCAAATAGTGCATTTATGGAATGGGGAATGGGGGGTGGGAAAGAAAGACAACACAATATCCTGATACCTCTCGTAAATTTGCTAGGAAAAGTCGTGTGCTTGTGAGGAATTTCCCAGCATCCCCAGGAAAGCCTGAAGAAGGATATGTGGTTGCTCTTTAAATGGACCTTTCTAGAATAAGTGGGGATCAGATCAACTCTGCAGGGCAGCTCCCTGCATCCCAATAGGAAATACTGGTTACTGTTATGCATCTGGTTAAATCCTAGGAGGCTTACCTGTTAAGCTGAGTGGAGGGGTCTGGAAGGTCATGCCATTCTCAAGTCTGTGTAACTCAGTCTGCGAAGAGAGACAATATGTTCAGAGTTAGAGCTAGAGGCTGGCTGGTAAGAAGAGGCACAGAGCAACAATAGATCTAAGTTTGCATTCCAGTGTGGGGATCAAAAAGCTCACTCCTGGCTGGGTGGCAGGTGACTGGCTGGGCTGGTGCAGCCATCTTCAGGAGATGGTCACTACTCTGTCAGTCTCATATCCAGGCTATAGCAGCCTCTGGCTTCAGTTCATTCTCTCTTCTCCCTAGGACCATTTCTAAGTTTCATCTTGATTAGAAAATATCAGGAAAGGAAATAATTATATCTCACCTCACTCTCAATTACAGTTGCCTCAAACTATCCCCACTTTTAATTACAGAGAGGACATCAAGAAGACATAGACACTGGAATCCTTCTTGTGCCTCTGTTCAGTAGCCCTAATAGAAGGCATGACCTCCTCCAACTTCTTTCTTTGACTGGGCAGGGCTATTTACATAGCAGGACTCCCTGAACTCCCCCATGGTGTCTAAAGGACTTCAGTGATCTTCCCAGTACAACACAGAAACAATGAGCTGGCTTATGTGTATCAGCAGGAGGAAGAAAGCCCTGCTTGTTGACAGCCACGTCATGCCTGTGATGAATTGCATCTTGACGAGAGTGCTGCAGTTGTGGTTTTCACTTGTACCCGAAGGTTCATCCCCAGGTCTCCTGGCACTTTAGAAAATGAACTGCTATAATTCAGCCTGTCCTCATTTCACTCTAATATAGCTGTTGGCTTTGTCACTCCCCCCAGAAGCAAGAGAGGAGCTCCTGGCTGGTTGTACTTTACAAAGAAGGAAGATTGGTGCCTGGCTCCCTGGGGAGCTCAGGGTGGGAAAACTGGAAGCCCCTGTGAGTATGGATGATGAGTGGTGTGGCTGGCAGTCACAGAGGGAATCGGCAGGACCTGGAGTTTTCATGGAATCCTATTTCCTGGTGAGCACTGAACATTAGTGCTATTCATTGTACCTCAGTGTCTCTGATGTGGGGTGACAGATTGCTCTCCTTCTCTCCAACTCACCCGACCATCTCTTGCTCTGAAAGTAGAAAAATATGATCCCCATTGCTGCAGGGGATTCCTAATTTATCACTTTTTGCTAACTCAATTTTATAATCTTTTTTCTTTATTCTAGGTTCCTTATTGCCATGTAAAAAGCTACTTCAAAATTAAGTGGATTTAAAAAATGATCAATTTTAATAACCATTTTGCAGGTCAGGAATTTGAGTAGGGCTGGATGACTGTTCTGCTCTGTATAATAGTGGCTGGAGTTGGTAAGTGGTATTTATCTGGCAGCTGGACTGGCACAGAAAGTATAAGATGACTTCACTGACATGACTGGTGTCTTGGCAGGGGCAGCTGGAAGGTCAGGGTCTCCTGGTCCCCTCTCCATCTTTGTGAGTGTCAGGCCCTCTCCATGTGGACTCTCTAGCAGGGTTGTTAGACTTTTTGTATGACAGCCCAGATCCCAGAAACCAGAGACCAAAGCAAAAGCCACCAGTCCTCATAAAGTCTAGCCCTCTAAGTAGCACACTATCACTTCCAACATACAGTGGTCAAAGCAGTCACAGTCCATGCAGATACAAGGAGAGAGGACATAGATACCATTGTCCAATAAGATGAAAGTCATGTAAATTGCAGCCATCTTTAATCTGGCACTAAAAAAAAAAATAAAAAACTCACTGCCATCTAGTGCATTTGACTCATAGCGACCCCTCCTTAGGTTTCTGAGGTGGTATCTCTATGGAACTAGATTGTCCCATCTTCCTTGCAAGGAGTGGCTGGTGGGCATTATGCCACCAGAGCTCCTAATCTGGTACTAGGATCAATTTATTGATAGGAATGATTTATCTCTGGCAATGAGAAGTGTTTGTCTTATTGCAGGCACACTCCTAATACAAACCTCTTCATGTCAGTCCTTCAGAACTGTGTGGGTCAATGTATCAGGAAAAAATGTTGAAGTCACATGACGAAATGCATATTGTGATCAAGGTAAAAGCAAAGCAGAACCAAACATTGCCCTTAATACGGAGAAAAATGAGAGTAAGACTTCTGTTCTTCCCAGGTTATCTTGAAAGCAAAACAGTGTCATTAAGTCAATTCTGACTCAAAGCAAGACCCTCTAGACAGAGTACTACTGCCTCTCAGGACTTCCAAGGCTATAATCTTTACAGAACAGACTGCCATATCTTTCTCTTGCAGAGCTGTTCAAACTACCAACCTTTCAGTTAGCAGCTATGGCTTTAACCACTGTGCCACCAGGATTAAAGACATCTAGATAAACTTCTCTCTGTTATTCCTATCAGACCATAAATTAGGTTTGGAGATGTTGACTGTTGTTTACTTTTTTGTACCTTGTGTGTAGAATTCCTTTTGGAGAATTTCATATAGCCTGATCCTTAAGGCCATTTTTCAAGAGGTGATCTATATTTTTCCATTCACCCACTCAACAGATGTTGACTGAACTTGGACCATAGGATGGTTATGATATGTGATTTTCCTTACACACTTGGCCATGATGTCTCCCAGGCTTATCCAGATATCCCTCAGGATTTCAACCTTCGAGTCACTGTGGTTGGACCTAGAATACCAGTGCAGGTCGAGAACATGCTGCAGCAAAACCTTAGGCCCTAGATTTTAGGGACTTTTTGTGAAAAATGTGAATCTCACTAGCTGAACTATCCTGGCAGATGGTAAAAGGGGATTGATTCTATTTCTTAATTCAAGCACCAGAAGGAACTTTAAACCAGATGTACCTAGAGAAAATTTTCTGACAGGTGTACCTGATTCACCATGGGAATATTGAAGGCCTTTCTCCCACAAGCCTGGGGATGTCTCATTGTGGGCATCTGGGTGGATTTCAGTTGTCAGGTGACATGGCCCATGGGGATCCTTGGCAATTCCACTCTAAGTACTTCCAAAGTTCTCTGACAAGGCTAAAAAATCCCTATTCAACTAAAGATTCTTGCAAATTATTCAAATAGGATGCAAATGCATGGTCTGCTCCGAGCCCCAGCAGCTTTCAACTTTTATATTTTCAGAATGCTAAGGCCTGCCATCAGTTCACTTGGAGTTCAGTCCAAGCTGTGCCTGTCCCTGACATTTGTTCATTCTTTATGCAGGTAACATTTTGAAGAATTCAAAAAGAAGTCATCTTTGCACTCCATTCCCTGCCGCCCTCCAAAACAATTTTTAAAAATATTTCAGACATTTGTTGCATGTATAATAGCTGGAACATGGCTAACTTATTTCCTACTGCCTGAATTTCTAACTTGGATCCTCTAATCTCTTGATTTGGCAATCTATTGTCTATTTCTATCCTGATGTTTCAGGGGCAGAAATTGCCAATGTGACCTAGGGGATTAGGCCCTCAAGAGAACAAGCAGACTCTGTCAGATGATTGAGCTTGGCTGCTCTTGGGATGAATAGCAGGCGATCAAATCTGGATGATGACAAAAGAGATTGTGAGTGTGGAGAGAGAGAGGTGAGCTTTCCTGTGCATTCATGTCTCCTTTCACAGTGGGAATCCAAAGACCATTCACTCCTTAGCTGAACACATAGTTTAGAGCTGACAAGAGCCCCACCTTCTCTGCACCTGGGTTCTGTGGGAAAGGGACATCTGAAAGACAAAACTACAGAGTGAGAACCAGGAATAGGATGAACCCAACGCAGGGCTATGTGGGTGGTAAGCCTTGTACATGGGCTGCAGGTGCCTTTCAAATTTAGCCCAAACTCTCATGTATATGAAGGTAGGGAGCTCTGGTGGTGTAGTGCCTAAGGCATGTGACTGGTTTATACATATACACATCTATACACACACACACACATATGCATAAACACCAATACATACATACATACATATACATTCACACACACACATATATATACCCCCCACACACACACATACATGCCGAGAGATAGATAGCTAGCTTCTGTTGAGTGGATTCAGACTCATGGTGACTCCATGTACAACACAACAGAACATTGCCCAGTCCTGCATCGTCCTCAGGATCATCAGCATGCTCAAGTCCATCCCTGTGACCACTGTGCCAATCCGTCTCACTGGCTTCCCTCACCCTTGCTAGCCCTCTGCTTCACCAAATATGATGTTCTTTTCCAGTGATGAGTCCCTCCTTATGATATATCCAAAGCAAGCGAGTCAGATAATGTTCTGTTGTGATCCATAAAGTTTTCATTGACTAATTTTTGGAAGCAGATCACTAGGCGTTTCCTCCTACTCTGTATGCTAGTCTGCAAGCTCTGCTGAGATGTGTCCACCATGGGTGATCATGCTGGTATTTGAACTACAGGTGGCATAGCTTCCAGCATCACAGCAGCATACAAGCTACCACAGCTTACAGACTGACACTGATGATATACATAGATACATGCCTACACACACACATATATATGTGTGTGTGTATATTTATATATTATATATGTGTATATATATAATACACACACATATACATTGTACACACATACACACATGCACTATTTCCACATTATGACTAGTTTTTGTTGTTGTTGTTGTTTGCCGTCGAGTCGGCCCCGACCCATAGCGACCCCTCCTTGGGTTTCCGAGGCAGTATCACTACGGAAGTAGGATTGCCCAACCTTCCTTCCGAGGAGTGGCTGGTGGGTTTGAACCGCCAGCCTTCTGGTGAGCAATCAAGTGCCTTAGGCACTATGCTATCAGAGCTCCTACGACTAGTTTAGGGAGAAAGGAAAGGGAAGGGGATAAGGGGTGGCAAGAAAGAAAGATTTAGAATGTATGTCAGACTGCCAATTGTCCCTCTAAACTCTCTCTATTCTTTCTTCCTGGGCTTGAGTCCACCCCACCAGAAACTACACTACCCAGCTTTGTGACTAAACTCTCACCAGTGGGATGTGAGTGGATCTGATGTGTGTGATTTCTGCTTCACTTACTTAAATGCTTCACTGCTGCCCCTGGACTCCTTCCTCCCCCTTTCCACAGTCTGAAATGCTCAGTAGCAGCTCAGCTTTGGCCATGCAGAGCTACAAGATAGAAGCCACCTGATTCACTGAGTGAATTTGTGAAAATGCTGCTATGCTGATCAAGACTGCTGCTAGACTGCTACATGAGATTAAAAAAAAAAAAAAAAAAGCTTTTATGTTAGTTCACTGCATTTTGTTCTTGTTATTGTTGGTTGCCATTAAATTGACCCCCACCTCATGGTGACTCAATGCATAACCAATGAAATGAGTCCTGGGCCATCCCCATGATGAGTTAGAGATTGGACCGTTGTGATCCATAGGGTTTTCACAGGCTAATTTTTGGAAGTAAATATCCAGGCCTTTCTTCTTGGTCTGTCTTAGTCTGGATGCTTCACTGAAACTTGTTCAACATGATAATAACACACAGGATAGGTGGCGGCTGCACATCAGGTACATTGACCAAGAATCAAACCTACAGGGTCTCCTACACAGAAAGCAAGAATTCTACCACTGAACCACCACTGCCTCCTCATTGTATTTTAGGATCTCTTTATTGAAGCACATACAGCTATAGTCTATGAAGAATGGAAGGATGAGAGAAAAACCAAGACAACTATAGAAAGAAAGGATGACACTAAAAATGCAATAAGGAAAGAAAGGGAGATAACATAGAACATGATTGATAGGAAGGGCCAGCTATTGGGAGAATCCTGGGGAAACTGTAATGTTTCTCCAAAACTTCTCTCACCTAGTCCATCCTGAATGGAGCATTGCCTGATAACCATGCCATCCTTTGTGATGCTTTCCAGTAAAATGGTTGCAGGACGTCAACCTTTACTCAAGTGTCTCAAAAGTATAAGGGTAACAAATTAGAAGCACAGGTACTGGTATCAATAACAGTTTAACTCATCAATTAGAATTATTTTCCTGTGGAATAGATGGCTTAAAAAGCAATACATGCTCATTTCTGAATGTGATCAACAGAAGCAGAATGACCACTTCTCATGGACACTGGAAAGAGGAATCCTATGTTGATCAGGCATTTGACCAGACAACTTCTAAGGTCTGATCCAACTTTAAAGATTCTTCAAGGAAGTTTGAATCAGAAAAATGGAGCAGCTTTCTAAGTGGTGTGTCAATTATTTCTGTTCTCCCTCACTATTCACTCGGGAGTGAACTTCAAACACTTATCAGCTCTTAAATTTGCTCAGTAACTGTATTTAGCTTTCTGCCTGGGTAAATCATAAGCCCAATATGAATTGTTTTTTCCTATGTATTGTATGTAGCAGAGTACTAGTTTCATGGTTATGAATAAAGTGAAAACCTCAGGTATTCCATGACAGGTCAAGACTCGCTATGCCGCCTAACCAGTACGTTTTTAGACTTGTTGGGAGATCCCCATTCATGAAAATATATTTCTCATTGACATAATCATAGATGCCTGAGATGCCTGAAATTCAACCATTCATTTTCATTCCTTTGTACAACCAGTAGTCCTCCCTGAGCAGTTCTTTTTAAAAATGCAATCATGCATTGACAGGCAATAAACTAAATGTGTGTATAAGAAGCATGGAGAAAGGAGGAATGTTTTGAAGAAGTTGGCAGTGAAAATAATCTACATTTTTCATGGCCCTAGATCCCACACTCCTCTCTGTGTCTGCTGCTAGTACATGAGAGAAATGCAAGGTGGCCCCTCCATGGTCTTTAATCTCCTCATCCCCTGGCTTCCAAGCACATGCATATACCAGGCCAATACGTGATCACAAGCTGACAGGAACATTCAGCCAGGAGAACCAGCTGGCCTGCCTGCCTAAGCCAGACCTCTCTCTTTACCTGGAGCAGCCCTGGGCTCTGGCTCCCTACACATAATCTTTTAGTTCTTAGTGTTCTACCAGTTGGCCAGGCCAGCTCTCTTCATTCCTTTTGTGCATAGGTCATCTGAGGAGAAGCAGGATGCAAGATACGTAGAATTTTATTGGGTGGAAGGTTGGGGCTAGTCTGGCTGTGAAATGAAAGACTGGAAGGCAGGCAAAGATGGAGGGCATGAATGACTTGAAATGACAGAAGGTCATTGGACAATTGGCAGAGGGTCAAAGGTAGCCTAAGTGCAGAATAAAAGAGGAGAAAGACAGAAAACAAGTCTCTACACTTTGCCATTCTGCCATGTACCTCAACACAGATAATAGGATTTAAATTTGGAGAAGGCTTACTTATACACTTTTGTGGTATGTGTGACTTTCTGTCACAATATTCCTGAGTCCAAAGTTTAGGGTTCCCCGATGTTAGAAGAGAATTTGGTTTTATTCCCAGCCTCTTTGCTCAGGATAATGTGAAATTGTGATTTTATGTTAGGTTGCCAGATGCCTAACTAGGCAAGAACTACATTCCTGAGAAAAAGAAATATATCTTGCCTAAGGAAGAAAGAGGGAGCTCTGGTAGCATAGTGCCTAAAGAATTAGACTGCTAACCAGAAAGCGGTTCGAACCTACCAGCCACTCCTCGGAAGGAAGGTTGGGCAATCTACTTTCATAGTGATATTGCCTTGGAAACCCAAGGAAGGGTCGCTATGAATCGGGTCTGACAAGACGGCACAAACCAACAACAACAAGAAGGAAGAAAGAGGGAGCTCTCGTGGCGTAGTGCCTAAAGCATTTGACTACTAACCAGAAGGTTGGTGGTTCAAACCCACCAGCTATTCCTTGGAAGGAAGACTGGGCAAACTACTTCTGTAGAGATACCATCTCGGAAACCCAAGGATTGGTGGCTATGAGTCGGAATCAACTGGTAGTGAGATTTATTTTTTGGGGGGAGGGTAAAGAAGAAAGAAGTGGGTGCAGTGGTGGTTCAGTGGTAGAATTCTTGCCTGCCATGTGGGACACCTACATTTGGTTCCTGGCAAATGCATCGCATGCGGAGCCACCACCTGACAGTAAGAGCTTGAGTGTTGCTAATATACTAGACAGGCTTCACAGGAGCTTCCAGACTAAGATAGACTAGGAAGAAAAGTCTGGCAATTTACCTCTGAAAGTAGCCAAGGAAAACCTGATGGACTACAATAGTTTGATGTGCAACTGATTATAGGATTAGCACAGGATCGGGCAGCATTTCATTCTGCCATGTATGATATAGTGGTTATGTTTGTGTGTCAACTTGGCTGGGCCTATGTGAGTAGCTGGGCAGCTGGTGGTAGTTATTCCCCATGATGAGACTGGCAATCAACTCCATGGTAGGATCTACCACAAGCAGCTGAGTAGTTGCCTTAGGGATGTAGTCTGCTTCCCATATATAAGCAGTGGCTTTGGAAATGGTCTCTAGCATATGGCACGCTTAGACCCTACGTGTAGTCGTGTTGTTGTTCAGCAGCCAGCCATGCTCTGCCGACCTTGGGACTTACAATGGACTTGAATTAATAGCTTACCATGTGGTTTGGTAACACCGGGACTGTGCCATTTTATTTGTTTACCTTGTGCTTGTGACCAGAACAGAATATGGTACCAAGAGAGTGGGGTGCTGTTTTGACAGATACCTAAAATGTGGAAACAGGAGTAGTGTGTCCTTGACCCGAGACCCCAGCAGAGAGACCCTGGCATATGGCATGAGAGACAGCAGGAGCAGAGCCCAGAGACCGGCATGAGACAGCAACAGCCTTACCAGCCCATGGAGGAGAAAGCTGGCTGCCATTGCTCAGGCGGCTTCCTGGAGGAGTGGGTTGCCTTCAGGCATTAATTGGTAGAGAAGACTGGCATGAAATGGAGTAGCAGGTTGGCTGGCCCACGGAGCAATAAAGCAAATGTTTTTAGGGTAGGAAGATTTCCTGCAGAGTGGGTTGTCTTTGGCATTAACCAGCAGAAGTGGAGAGACCAAGGAAACGGGAAACAGAGCTACCTCAGCCTTAAGGGTAGGACCATGGCCTTTGGGGGTGGAACTACCACAGGTCCCTAGGTTTCAAAGAGCCAGACCTTCACCAACTTGGTTCTGGAGTATGGGGCTGCTTGTTCATGTGAGCTAGTGGGATGGGGCCATAGCTGCGCCCAAGAGAGAGGGGGCAGGGCTGCCATGCCCAAAAGGGAGAGGAACGAGGCCTGCCAGGCCAAGGGGATAAGGTCACCACTCAGGAACTAGTGGACAGGAGTCACCCAGTGGAGGAGACCTGTACAGATACCACCTGTTGAAGATCTGTACAGGTGCCAAATTGACAAGGGGTGGAATTGTGGTGGTTATGTTTGGCTGGGTCTGGTTGAGTGGCTGGGCAGGTGGTGGTAGTTATTCTCCATGATGGGCTGGCAATCAACTCCATGGTGGGATCTACTACAAGCAGCTGAGTAGCTGTCTTAGGGATGTGGTCTGCTTCCCATATATAAGCAGTAGCTTTGGGAATAGTGTCTAGCATATGGCAAGCTTGGACCCTATGTGTAGCCGTGTTGTTGTTCAGCAGCCTGCCATGCTCTGCCGACCTTGGGACTTACAATTGACTTGAATTAATGGCCTGCCATGTGGTTTGGTAACACCGGGACCATACCATTTTATTTGCCACCTTGGGCTTATTATCCTCAGCAGCAGTAGCTGTCTGAATGAAGAGATGTCTCTAGCTTCAGTGGGCTGGGAGCAAGAAGCAGAGCTGAAGCCCAAGGTTGAGGGGCTTTCACACAGCCCCTAGAGCCTGGCACTTTGAACTCAGACTTCTAGCCTCCCAAACTGTAAGAGAATAAAACTCCTGTTTGTTAAGGCCATCCCATTTGTGGTATATTCCTGTCAGAGCGGCACTAGGTAACCAGAACATATGATGTCCCCATGAAGCAGGTGTCAACTTAAATGTAGCTAAAAACAAGAAAGGAAGAAGGGAGGATGATGTTTCAGAACCCCGCATCCATAGGAGAAAAGAAATGAGACCAAGTGAGAACTTCTTAGGAAGAACAGTCCAGCCATACCCTATCACACAGACATGGGTGTTGTATTGAAGAGGCTGAAGAAATTAACTGTATTGAAGAACTTAAATGCATGGAACTCTCATGAGCTTGCTTCTGAAGTTTGGCTCACTGAGGTGGGCTTATTGCTGGGAAGGTCATTACAGTTAAGAAGGGTGGCAAGTCATTCTGCCTTATACTTTTTTTACACAAATGCTTAAACTTCTTATCACCCATTAAACTGTGAATTCTGTGATGGAGAAGAGGGAGTAACATATTCATTTGTATTGTCTTTGGTACTTAGTTCAATATCTTGGTGCTACTAGACATTCTGTTTTAGCTCCTCCACATTCCACAGTCTCCTTGCTGATAGGTGGTGCCGTCTCACTAATTTGGTCAATGGATAAGACAGCAGAAGTGATGTGTGCCACTTCTAGATTGAAGCAGAGAACCAGTGTGTGATCCTTCAGCTGGTTCTTCCCCTGTAAACAGGACAACCATATGCTTCAGAGGGCAAAGCTTTAAGATGGTGGAATCTCTATCAGCCAGTATGAACTATTGCTCACCCACTAGCCCATGTTGGAAATATAGCCCAAGTGACAAATAAGCTTTTGTTGTTTTGAGCTACTGAGACCTTGGAGTTATTTGTTACTACAGTGTTATTTAACTCATCTTGACTAATAGTATGCTCAATAAGTTTTGTTAAAAAATGAATAAATTAATGAAGTCTTTAGGCTGAATGACAATAAAAGGGTTCTGATAAGATTTCTTATTTGAATTAACTCATCACTACACATCACATTTTCTTTCTGTTTTTCTTTTGTCAACATCTTATATCTTTGGGCCTGTGCCTATTGGCTGTTAATTCTGTGTTTCTTAACTATACATGTACTACAAAGCCTTTCATGGAAAGGACTAAATGTTGCATCTGATAAATTACATAAAAATATATTGAACATCTCCCACGGTTTAGGCACTGTGATAAATCTGGAGGTATGAAACTGGGTAGAACATGGTCCCTGCCCTAGAAGGATTCAGAATTTAGTATGAGAGGTAGATAAATAACCAATCACATTACAAGGAGTATTGTGGTGCATATTATAAGTATCATGATAGATGTCAGCACTGGAGAACTGATGCTATCAACAACTCAGAGAAGAAGCACAAAATTCAGGCTGGGAATCCCAGGCCAAAGGAACAGTATATGACAAGGCACAGAGATAAGAAAGAGCAGGATTTGTTTAAGAAATGGCAAGTGGTTTAGTATGACTGGAAAACATGGTATAGGAGAGAAGTAGTAAAAGATGATTCTGGAAGAGTAAGCAGCAGCCAGATCTTAAAGACCTTGTGCCTCATTAAGAAGTTTGGCCTATGTGGGGTAGATAAAGGTTATAGTGTACATGGAAGATATGGTGTCTCCACTAGTCAGAGACTTGTGATATAAAACCATTTGACATCTCTGTGTGGATGACAGAGAGCTATTGAAACATTTAAAACAGGGGAGCGACATGGTAAGATTTTTACCACAGCATACTGACGTTGGTGTGGAGAAAGGATTGAGGGAGAAAGGGTGGAGGCAGCCACCGCTCAGCAGGCTGTTC
The DNA here is from genome assembly GCF_000298275.1 of Orycteropus afer afer. Lineage (NCBI taxonomy): Eukaryota > Metazoa > Chordata > Mammalia > Tubulidentata > Orycteropodidae > Orycteropus > Orycteropus afer. The sequence goes on from NW_006921627.1 coordinate 9,833,874, forward strand.
TGTCCCCCCAGGCTCTCTTGACCCAGTCCCCTGAGGTTTGACAACAACCCGGTTAATTGGAGCTCTGCTACTCCCAGCATTGCAGTCTTGGAGTTAACTTGCCTGATAGCCATACTTCTGCCATTAATGTTCCAAACAAACACTTCAGATTGACTTAGCATAATCAGAATCAGTACCAAGACTAGTCTGATCTCCAGGTCTCAAACTTGGTAGATCTTGATAATTCTGGATGAGATTGACAGCAATCTTCAGTAGGACCAAGTATAGCCCTAAGGTCTCTAGGCCTGCTTCAAACCAGACACTTGAAGAAAATCTTAACTTATTCTGTTTTTTTCTAAACTCTGTCCCATTTCCCTGACTCTGTCCTCCCCACAATAATAAAACATACAACTATCTTAATGTTGTTGTTAGGTGCTCTCAAGTTGTCTCCAACTCATAGTGACCCTACACACAGCAGAATGAAACACTGCCTGGTCCTGCGCCAGCTTCATGATCCTTACTATATGTGAGCCCCTAAGACACTTGCCTGCTAACCAGACGGCTGGCGGTTCAAACCCACCAGCCACTCCTCGGAAGGAAGGTTGGGCAATCCTACTTCCATAGTGATACTGCCTCGGAAACCCAAGGTGGGGTCGCTATGAGTCGGGGCCGACTCGACGGCACATAACAACAACAACAATATGTAAGCCCATTGCCACAGCCACTATGTAAATCCATCTCGTTGAGAGCCTTCCCCTCTTTCGTTGACCCTCCATCTTACCAAGCATGGCATCCCACTCCAGGAAGTGGTCCCTTCTAACAACATGACCAAAGTAGGTGAGACGAAGTCTGGCCATTCTCCCTTCCAAGGAGCATTCCAGCTGCACTTCTTCCAAGACAGACTTGTTAGTTCTTTTAGCAGTTCACAGTACTTTCAGCTTCTTCGCCAGCACTGCAAGTAAAAAGCATTGACTCTCTTTCAGTCTTCCTTATTCATCATCCAGCTCTCACATGCATATGAGGTGATTGAAAATATCATGGCTTGAGTAAAGTCCTCAAGGAGACATCCTTGCTCTTCAGTACTTGAAAGAGGTCCTTTGCAGCTGATTTGCCCAGTGCATAGGGGAGCTCTGGTAGCGTCGTGCCTAAGGCACTTGACTACTACCCAGAGGGCTGGCGGTTCAAACTCTCCATCCACTCCTTGGAAGGAAGGTTGGGCAATCTACTTCTGTAGTGACACCACCTCGGAAATTCAAGAAGGGGTCAGTATGAGTCGGGTCCGACTCGACTGCACAAAGCAACAACAAAAATATACATCGTCTAATGTCTTGACTGCTGCTTTCATTGGCATTGATTGTTGAGCCAAGCAATATGAAATCTTTGACAACTTCAATCTTTTCTCCATTTATCATAATACTACTTATAGGTCCAGTTGTGAGGATTTTTGTTTTCTTTATATGGTGATGTAATCCATACAGCAGACTGTAGTCTTCAATCTTCATCAGTAAGTGCTTCAAGTCATCCTCACTTTCAGCAAGCAAAGTTGTGTCTTCAGTGTATCGCAGGTTGTTAATGATTCTTCCTCCAATCTTGATGCCACATTCTTCTTCATATAGTCCAGCTTCTCAGATTATTTACTCAGCATACAGATTGAGTAAGTATGGTGAAAGGATACAACCCTGATGCACTCCCTTCTTAATTTTAAACTATGCACTGTCCCCTTGTTCTATTCAAATGATGGCCTCTTACTCTATGTACAGGTTCCTCATGAGTACAATTAAGTGTTCTGGAATTCCCATTCTTCTCATTGTTACCCATAATTTGTTATGATCCGCATAATAGAATGCTTTTGCATAGTCAATAAAACACAAGTAAACATCTTTCTGGTATTGTTTCCTTTGAGCCAAGATCCATCTGACATCAGCAATGATATCTCTCATTCCACATCCTCTTCTGAATCCAGCTTGTACTTCTGGAAGTTCTCTGTTAATATACTGCGGCAACCATATTTGAATTATCTTCAGTAAGATTTTACTTGCATGTGATATTAATGATATTGATTGATAATTTCCACATTCTTTGGGATCACCTTTCTTTGGAATGGGTACAAGTATGGATCTCTTCCAGTCAGTTGGCCAGGTAGCTGTCTTCCAAATCTCCTGGCATAGCCAAGTGAGTGCCTCCAGTGGGACATCCATTTGTTGAAACATCTCAATGGGTATTCTGTCAATTCCTGGAGCCTTGTTTTTTGCCACTTCCTTCAGTGCAGCTTCAACTTGTTCCTCAGTACCATTGGTTCTTAATCGTATACTGCCTCCTGAAATGGATAAGCATCAACCAGTTCTTTTTGGTACGGTCACTCTGTGTATTCCCTCCATCTTCTTTTGATGTTTCCTACATCATTCAATATTCTGCCCATAGAATCTTCAATATTGCAACTCGAGGCTTAAATTTTTTCCTCAGTCTTTCAGCTTGAGAAATGCCAAGGATGTTCTTCCTTTTTGGTTTTCTAACTCCAGGTCTTTGCACATTTCATTATAGTAATTGGCTTTGTCTGCTCCAGCTGCTCTTTGAAATCTGTTCAGCTCTTTTATCTTGTCATTTTTTCTATTTGCTTTAGCTACTCCCTGCTCAAGGGCAAGTTTCAGAGTCTCTTCTGACATCCATTTTTGTCTTTTCTTCCTTTCCTGTCTTTTTAATGACCTCTTGCTTTCTTCATGGGTGATGTTCTTGAAATTATCCCACAATTCCTCTGGTTTTCAGTCACTGGTGTTCAATGCTTCAAATCTATTCTTTAAATGGTCTCTAAATTCAAAGGTTTATTATCAAGGTCATATTTTGGCTCTCATGGATTTGTTTTAATTATCTTCAGCTTCAATGTGAACTTGCATATGAGCAGTTGATGGTCTGTTCCACAATCAGCTCCTGGCCTTGTTTTGGCTAAAGATATTGAGCTTTTCCATCGCCTCTTGCCACAGATGCAGTCAATATGATTTCTGTGTACAGCATCTGACCAAGTCCATGTGTATAGCCGCCATTTGTGTTATTGAAAAAAGATGTTTGCAATGAGTAAGTCATTGGTCTTGGAAAATTCTATCATGCATTCTCCAGCATTATTTCTGCACCAAGGCCACATTTTCCAACTACTGGTAATTCTTCTTTGTTTCCAGCTTTTGCATTCCAGTCACCAATGATAATTAACACATCTTGATTGCATGTTCTATCAATTTCAGACTGCAGAAGTTGATAAAAATCTATTTTCTCATCTTTGGCTTTGGAGGTTAGTGTGTGAATTTGAATAATAGTGGTATTAACTGGTCTTCCTTGTAGTCATGTGGATATTATCCTAGCACTGACAGCATTGCACTTCAGGACAGATCATGAAACATCCTTTGTGATGATCAATGCCATGCCATTCCTCTTCAAATTGTCATTCCTGGCATAATAGATCATATGGTTGTCTGGTTCAAAATGGCCAGAACTGGTCCATTTTAGCTCACTAATGCCTAAGATATCGATCTTTATTCATTCCATTTTATTTTTGACAACTTTCAGTTTTCCTAGATTCATAATTTGTACATTCCATGTTCCAATAATTAATGTTTATTTGCAGCTGTTTCTCCTCAATTTGAGTCATGCCACATCAGCAAATAGAGGTCCTGAAAGCTTTACTTTACCCATATCATTATGTGTAAGGGTGGTTCTACTCTGATGAGGCAGCTCTTTCCCAATCATATTTTGAGTGCCTTCTGACCTAAGGGCCTCGTCTTCCTGCACTGGATTGAACAATGTTTCCAGGCTATTCATAAAGTTGTCTAGTATCTATCAGACAGTGTTTCTCTGCTGTTCATAAGGTTTTCCCTGGCCAATTCTTTGAGAAGTGGATGGCCTCTTCCTTCTTCCCAGTCTGTCTCAGTCTGTAAGCTGCATTACTGTGCACCATGTGCAACCCTGCTGACATTTAAAACACTGGTGGCACAGCCTGAAGCCTCACAGCAACATGAAAGCCACCACAGTACGACAAACTGACAGACAAGTTCATCTCCCTTAGTGATTGGAGAAACCTCTCTGCCCTCCCCTTACCTGGATCCTGCCACCTTGTCATCCCTGCCTTCCCGTCCTTCCTGCCTTTTGGGTGGGGGTTGCCTCAACTATCTTAATAGATGGCAAAATTTCATTACTGATATAATATTACCAATTAATATTAAATTCTTGTTGTGAGTATTTTACAAAAATATTTAAACTTATGCCCATAAGGGACAGTGGTACTATATAGGTTCATGTAGGGTTTTATTTTATTTTATCAATGTAAAACTAACTTCTTAAAGCAAATTAGATAGTTTTTCATCTTATCTGTCTTTTTATTGCATGCCGAATAAAACAAATAAATTCCAGGCAGGTTAAATAACCAAATCATTGCATTCCTCAGATTAACCCACTGAACTGGATTCTTCTTTTAAACTACTATATGTGCATATTAGAGTCATGACAGAACTAGAAGATTCTCATGTGTAATAAATACATTTCGGGGTGTGTGTATGTGTGTTTGTGTGTGTGAGTGTTTAGAAAGGGTATAGAGAGGAAAGTATAAGGGGTGTGAAATAATGTCCTGGACTTGTACAGAACTCCAATGGGAATTCCAGCGGCAGAAGATAACATTAGGTGTGGTCAAAACAAAACAAAATACTTGCCAGGGGTTTTAGAGTTGGATTTAGCCTGCTTCACATATTTGCCTCTAAGACAGAAACCTCACTGGAGAGCCCAGGGGAAAGACAACTGCATTTCTCCACTGTGCCTCTTACCAGCCCTGAGGTTAGGCTTGAGAATACTTTCCTTCTTCTTTTTCAAAGATAGCAAACATGATGCCTGGCTGCTGAGTTCAGTTTGGCAAACCCCCTCCCTCTCAGCATCATGCCCTAACAGTCTGGCTCTGTTCTCCCGCCATTGCCATGGAGAGACATAGATAGATCAGGGCCTTTGAAGAGGCAGGGCTGGGGGCCAAGACATTTACGCCCCCTGGGGCACCCTTCTGTCATCCCTCCTGTTCTACACAACAAGGACACAGCTGGGAGCTTGCTGCCCATGGGCATGGCCTGCCTAATTTGACATTTTGGGCTCCAGTCTTCTTAGTTTTCAAGAAGAGTTAGGACTGATGGCCTGAGGTGTCCAAGAGGATGCTGATGCAGGAAGGCTGGAGAGGTGTGTTAGGGTAGGAGTTAGAGTGTTATTTACAGTCTTTACCAAAAGCCTAGGCACCAAGTCTGTAGCTTGACCAATAGCAGTCCAGCGAAAGAACCAAGAGAAAGTAGAGAATGGGTTGGGGGAGACTGAGTGGGTGGCTTACAAATAGCCATCACTGACATTGGAGAGCCTTTTATACTTTATAAAGCACTTCCCCGTTTGCCATCTAATCATGTTTCCATAACAACTCTGAGAGGCATGCAAGGTAAGCATAATTAATCTTACTTTGTAGATGATGAATATGAGGCTCAAAAGAAACCACAGCTAAATAAGAGGTAGAGTGAGGAATTAAATAAATCTTGTTCTTCCAATTCAAAATTTCATGCTGCTTTGAAAATTTCTCTGCCCTGTTCTTTCAGTTCTTTCCCCTCACAGCCTCCTTCTTCCTTGAAAGTCACACTCTCACCACCATTCTCACCCTCATGGTCCAGGGTCCTTTCACCTTCTTTGTCCTTGCCCTGTACATACCTGCTCCTAAGACACAAAAGAGACTCATTTATACAAGGCATGAATGGTTTATCAATGTTACCATTCTCAGAAGGACTTACATTTTAATCAGCAGAGAAAAAACATGTGAAAGGATAAAAAAAACTAATGAGAGTATTTCAAGTATTAGAAAGCAATTCTTTTGAGGGAATTGGGCCTTCCAGTTCTTCCTTGTTTCTCCTTGACCACATCCAGTATAATTGCTTTTGCTGGAACTAAGGAAGGTTGGGCAATCCACTTCCATAGTGATACTGCCTCAAAAACCCAAGGAGGGGTTGCTATGAATTGGGGCTAACTTGGCGGCACGTAATAACCTAAGGAATAAGGTTAACCTAAGGAATTCTAGTGGTGCTGTGGTTAAGGCATTGGGCTGCTAACCAAAAGGTCAGTAGTTCAAACCCACTAGCCACTCTAGGAGAAAGACAGTCATTTTCCATAAAGATTACCAGCCTTCGGTATAACATGACTTGGAATTGAGTCGATGGCAGTGGGTTAAGGTTGAACTGGACAGTGGGGCATAGTTCATCTCTATCTCCATCGGGGAACATATAAAAGGAAGAGCCAAAAAGTTTTTGGATATCAAAACCCCAAAAGTTCTTATTGTTGAATGACTGGGCCTTTCAAGAACTCAGGAGCGTCTGTAGATTCCTCCACGGCTCATGAGATGCTTCTGGAATCTTCAGCGGGCACCTGAATCTAGAAGTCCAGCCCAGGAGCACAATCTGATCACTCTGCTCTCTGCCCTATCTCCTCACCTTGAAAGCCAGGTTTCAGAAAGAGAGAGCCTCCACAAGACCCTTGTCACCTGGCAGGGGCAGCTCACCCCTAGAACTAACTTCAGTCCTGGCTGGAATGTCCCTTTCTTCTCCAGTTCATTCTTTGCACCCACCACACTACCCCTCATTCCCTGCACACTGACACCAAGCTTCAAAGACTGGGGAGACAGTACTAGAGGAATTTCAGAGAACATAGGAGCTTTGAGGACATTTCGTTACCCTGGGTGATAATTGGCACATCATAGTTGCTGGTTAAGCAATAGCGATCTGCTTTTGTGTAAGCTGCGCTCTCTTGTTTGTAAGACATATTTTTAAATATACTGACTTCAATGCCTTCAGTGCCTGGACATAAAATAGAACAACAAACACTGACAGCCCTCTCTGAGGCGTCAGTCTATGTGGAAAGGCCAACTCTGGTTCCTGGGGGCTGGTGGTTAGTACTCCCTGGACTACCTCCTGCTATGCATAAAAAGGGGAGGGAGCAGCAAGATATATATACGAAATATATATTCTGGTCAGCAACTTGCACGTGGCTTAGTGTTTTCCAAATGCAGGACTGCTATGGAGGACTTGCATTTTATGACATGGGGCTATTTATTATAGGCTTGTGTTATGGGTCAATAATTTCCTGCTCCAAAATAACAGAGTAGGCTTGACCCAGGCACTTAGAACTGAAGCCAGAAAAAACGTCAATAAGGCCTGGATGAGAATGCTGGCAGAGGCTTCAAGACAGATATATAGTAAGCCTTTTGGAGTCCGCTAAGTTAACCCCATTTCTCCAGTTTTTATTTTTCTCAATTATTCACCCATCTCATGCTCATTCTACTGCTCATTCCTAGATCTTCTAGGAATTTTCCTAGATATTTCTTCAAAAGAATAAACCGTTAATCAATTAGAGCAAAAAAAAAAAAAAAAAAAAAATTATCTTCAGCTACCCCACTGTCAAATCTATATATTTCAGTGCAAATATTGGGAAACTGAAACTCAGAGAGGCCAAGGTGCCCTTACTTACAAAACCAGTAAGATCCCAGTCTTGATGTCTCGGAGGTCAAGTTCCATAATCTGTTAATTTCCTAGGAATTCATCACAGGCTTTCCTCCTAACAAGTTTCAAGAACAAGAACAGGATCAAATTTGCTTTAGAATTCAGGGAATTAAAACAAAAGGAAAAATGGGCCTGGTTTAGATGAATGTCTCCAAAATCAGGGTCTACAGAGCAACATTGAATGTTGGGAGTTGGAAAGGTGATGAGAAGAGTTGGAGAAAGTGGTCCAGAGCACAATGAACAACTTGCAGTTCTTCCTGGGGCTGGCTTAGGTCCTTTGACATTAATATGGATCTGCATATGAGCCCTTTTTTGTTGGTTTGCTCAAAAATAAAAATAATTCACAAGATTGAGCTAGAAGAGCCCAAGATCCTGCATCAGGAAGCCTGAGTTTAGGTATGAGCTCTGCCAACAGCCTGCCATGGGACCTTAAGAAGTCACCAAGGGACTCATACACCTTGGCTGAGGGTGGGCAAGGCCAGAGACAATCTCTGAGGCCCAAGCCTCTGATCATCTACGGTCTCTGTGTTCCTGGTTGAGGCAGGAGGTTTTGGGGACAGGCACTGGCCCACAACCTCTGCAAGGAGAGGTTGGTGTACAAGAGGCATCAGGGCTCCCTGGTTTCTTTGATGTACAGGACTGAGCTTCGAGGAGACAACCGGAGAGCTGTAAATAGTCCCATGGTTCTCAAAGGATCAGTGAGGACTCCCCCGCAGGATCTCTAAATTGAGCTGCAGTGGGAGGTGTGGACTTAAGCCTTGATGCCAAGGTGAAGGCCACAGGATCAGGGCTGAAAGCTGGGGAAGGCCCTGTTTCACTGATTGGCAGAATTATAATCTCTCGAATTTGTTTACTGCCTTCTCATCACCTCCTTCTTGCCTTTGATCCTCACACCACAGGCCTTGGAGGGAGGGGAAGAATGTTGTTGCTGTTGTTAGGTGCCATCAAGTTGGCTCCAACTCATAGTGATCCTATGAGCAACAGAATGAAACACTGCCCTATCTGCACCATCCTCACAATCCTTGTTATGCTTGAGTCCATCATTGCAGCCACTGTGTCAGTCTATCTCACTCAGCGTCTTCCTCTTTTTTACTGACACTCTACTTTACCAAGCATATCCTTCTCCAGGAACTGGTCCCTTCTAACAACATGACCAAACTAGGTGAGATGAATTATGGCCAGTCTCACTTCTAAGGAGCATTCTAGCACTTCTTCCAGGACAGATTTGTTTTTTTCTGGCAGTCTATGGCATTTTAAATATTCTTCACCAACACCATAATTCACAGGCATCAACTCTTCTTTGGTCTTCCTTATTCATTATCCAGCTTCCACATGCAGATGAGGCAATTGAAAATACTATGGTTTGGGTTGAGTGCACCTTAGTCTTCAAAGTGACATCTTTGCTCTTTAACACTTTAAAGAGGTCTTTTGCAGAAGGTTTGCCCAATGTAATATGTCATTTAATTTCTTGACTGTTGTTTCCATGGGCATTGATTGTGAATCCAAGGAAAATGAAATTTTTGACAACTTCAATCTTTTCTCCACATACCATGATGTTGCTTATAGGTCCAGTTGTGGAGGGGAGCATGGTCACTACAACATCATGGCTGCTGAAGGACTGCAAGGAAACAATGTGGACAGGAGGAGACAGGGGACAGGATGGGTGCCCCGTCCCCTTGCTCTCACACATACACGTTGAGGGATATGGAGAAAATGTCTAGAGAGAACTCACTCTCATTCCTCCTGGATTTCCAAGGGTTCTTAGACTGGGACATCTGCACAAGAATTCAGATTAATATTGATCCTCATCTCTTATAATCCAGTTGTGAAAACAAGATAGCCATACCTGAAGACTTAGTAACAGTTCCAAGTAGAGACGGATTAAACTTTTGCTTGCCTGGCTTTGGTCCAAATGGAGGAATCTTCAATGAGGTTTTAGACATAAGTTTAGGACTTTTAAGGAAGTTGCCAAGGGATCATGGAGGACATATCCTCCTGCATATTTCCACTTGTTTATTCCTCCTCCTCTTCCCCAGACCCTAAGGAGTCCTAGTGATGCAATGGTTAAATGCTAGGCAAAGGCTGACAGTTCTAATCCATTTAGTGATTCCATAGGAGAAAGACCTGGAGATCTGTTTCCATAAAGATTCCAGCCCAGATGAATGAAAATACACCCATATATATATATATATGTTTGACAGAAGATTTTTCTACATATATATTTACATATGCTGCAAAAAATATCCATGAGTACAATAAAGGATACAAGGATCAGAGTTATGAAACTCCTTTACCATGACTAAACACCTTGAGGAAATGAGTCACTGGGCTTGGGGACTCAGGACCATAGTCTTAGGGGATGTTAAGCTTAATTAACATAAGATAGTCCACAAAGACAATGATCTACATCCCACTTTGGTGAGTAGTGACTGAGGTCATGAAAGATTTTGAGTGACCATCTAAGGCACAACTGTTTGTATCTCCCATCTAAAACAAAGAAGAGAGAATGAATCAAAGACACAAGGAAACAATTGATCCAAAGGACTAACAAATTAATGAACCCCAACCTCCACAACCTGAGACCAGAAGTACTAGTCGGTGCCTGGCTACCACTGCTTAACACTCTGAAAGGGATCACAGTACGAGGTCCTGGATGGAGTGGAGAAAAGCGTGAAACAAAACTCAAAATAATAATAATAAAGACCAAGCTTAATGGTTTGATAGAGACTAGTGAAACTCTTGAGAGTACGGACCTTAGACATGCTTCAGGTCTGGGAAGTGAACTGACCCTTGCGGCCCAACTTTCAGTCAAATGATGATAGGCCTATAAGGTGAACAATAACACTTAAGAGGTAGGCATTCCTTAGAACAATCAACTATATGTTATCAAAAGGACAACATTTGCCCAGGGAGAAATCTCAGAAGGCAGGAAGGGACAAGAAAGAAGGACAAATGGAAATGGTAAACACAGGGAGGAAATGAGAAGAGTGCTATTACATCTTGGGGATTACAAAATATGTCATAGAACTGTGTATGAATAGTTGAATGGAAAAGCAATATGTTCTGTAAACTTTCACCCAAATAACAATAAAAAGTTTTTTTTAAAAAAAGATTATAACCTAGAAAATATTATTGAGGAGTTCTACTCCATCACATGGGGTCACTAAGAGTTGAAATCTACACAATAACACCTAACAAAAACAGTCAGAACCTGCTCCATCATCCCAGTGTTACACATTCCATTTTCAGCAGTACTCTGGATTCTCTGCTCAACATGGCCCTCATTATCCTCCTTCCTCTCCTTTGGGTAACTCCTCTTTTGGATAACAGTGTTTATGTGGAGAATCTGGTCATTCCCAATTTAAGGTGAACAATGAGTCACTCATTGTGTTTGCTGTTCCTTTGGGGTAGGAATAGTGGGAGGGCCAGCTTGTCAATGCCTGGGATTTCCATCTATAAGGAGCAACAAAACATTTCCTAGAAAAGTAGTGAGATGAAGAAAATTATATTTACAGCAACCCCTCCAAGGGAAACACTGTATGTTGCAAAGAATATTTTTTTAAGCTCTTAGGGTAGGGGCTAGATCTTCAAGAAGAAATGCTCTAGCAACAACCACCTTTCAAGGAGAGTTTGTCCAGTTAAGCTCAAGGCTCTAGCTCTGCTGATGAAGAAGCAAATTTGGGGATGAAACAGGCTAGCTCAAGACATTAGAGGAAAAGGAGTCTCACAGCACACAGCCACTCCTCTGAGTGAAAGTTGAATAGATGAGGAAGAGCTATGCAAAAAGCACCAAATTATGAGCCTACCCAGGGAACTCATCCACAATCTCAGTGTGGTCTTTGTTGCGGTAACAGCTGTAAGAATAAGCACAGAATGTGAAGGAGACAGGATGATTTCAAGGAAGACACAGGTTAAAAAGCTTCATCTGAGTCATTGGTCTCCAGTCCAGATCCAGATCCCTATTGAGAACAGCTATTTCTCAGTCATATGCCATAAGCTTTCTTTGTCACCAGGTAGTTCTCAACCAGGAATGGGGCATAGGGGGAGTGATAAAATGAAATTGCCTAGAACCTCATGATAAGAATCGCTGTCTTCTATCAAAAGCAAGACACTTACCTGTATTGTCTATCTCAGGAACTGTATACCTAGACAAACTTCAACTAAGTGTCGTCGTTAAAGGCAGAAAGTCAGAGTTGAAGAAACATATATGTCAGTCTTCTGGAACTGAGGCAAGGAGTTTCTGTATTTTACATCCCTCTTGGGTAGTATCAACCCAGGAAGGCTTCTTAGAAGACTGGATTCACAATCTTGATTTAAAGGAATGAGCAACACTATACATAGCCCATGAGCAGTAGGTTGGAGGGTGGAGGGTAGGATCTAGGGAAATGGGGGTGTGATGGGGAAGTGCAATAGTAGGAAAACAGGAAATAGAAGGGAGAAGACTTATGATAGTTTAGGTGAGGGTTGTGCTATCAGGGGCTGCTGGTCCGGGGTAAATCCTTTGAGCAGAAACTTTGAGGATGGCTTTGTGACATGAAAGATCCATTGAAGAGCCTATCTCTGAAAGTAGGGTTCCCTGAGTGGATGAGACTTTTGCTCTGCAGGCTGAGTGAAAGGTGTGATAGTCAAACTGACCGTGATGTTCTCATCTCTTTCCCAGACCAATTTCATTGGACTGTCCCATTAGCTTCGTTTTGTTCTTACCTCATCAAAGTGGAGTGAACATTTCACAATTTAAAACTCCTTCTAGATGTGACTGTCATTTTTAGCTCAGTCTGTTCCTCTTCTTTAGATGAATCTAAGCAGAAATATAAAAGTTCCCTTGTCTAGAATCAGGTTTCTCCACCCCTTACCACCACTGTTTAGTTCTTCTCACAGGGATGGATTGACAGGTGGCTTCATGTAAGCAATGAATGTTGACAAGTGAGAGGGGGGCCTCCTGCTGACTACCCCCACACCTGACAGCTGTGCAGAGCCCAGTGACACAGTCAGGCCCTCCTCCTACATATGGCCTCCTGGAGAGACCCCATCTTGCCTTCTGGGCCTGTTCATTGTACCCTTTGAAGCTCCCAAACCTTGTTAGAACATTTGAGTATTCATCCTGGAATGAGCTTAAGAATACATTATGAGTTTAGCTATTAAGGGAATGTTCCCAGTGTATTTTAGTCATCTTCCCCAGATCTCTAAGCACTATGAAAGGACTCTTCTAACAAACCTGAAAGCATACCTCTGTGACTGAGAAGGGCAGTGTCTCATGGTCAGAAGTGGAACCTAGCATTTGGGGACCTTGACTGCTTTGCTGAAGCCACAGAATTTGTCAGCTGGTACTCAGACATAGGAATCCCAGCTCTTTGGTCTGGATTCCATCCACTGGAACATATATCTCCACTGAGAAAGAAGTAGTACCAAGCAGAGAATGTTCTCAAGCTCCTGGAGAATTCACAGGGCTTGAAATTTAGAGGCTAACATCCCACTGGTTTAGCTTAGCCCGTAGATTCTTAATTACAAAATCTATGATCTCCCTGTCTATATCAGAGGAGAAAAATCTCCCATTTCTTAGATAGAAGTGAGATGAGTGCACAGATAGCTTGTCAAGAGAGGTCAAGGCCTTCCTTCTCAATGTTTATTTTATTTTATTTTTTGCCTCTCCTCTCTATCCATGTCAACAAGAAGTCAAGGCACATAATCCAACTCTCAGAGCAAATTGTACCTTTATTCATCAGTGGTCTCTTGCCAAATACCAGCTTGATTTTTGGTAAATTAGTACCAATCAAGCTAACAAGGGAAGAACTAGATCTACAGGCTGACTTTCTTCCCTATCTTGCTCATTGTCTCTATTGCACAAGGAGTACTGTCCCAGCCTTGGGAGTGTGCTTCTGCCAACAGCCCAGCATGAACAACCTGAGCTCCACCTTTCCTTTGCTCCTTGTACCTCTCCACAACCACTGGCCTTGTCAGGCATGCTGAGCAGAGCCTAAGTGTTGCCAAATGGACTTGGCCCTAGGCCACCAAAGCTTCCTGATGTGGATGAGATGAGATTCTTAAAAGCACTAAACTCAGATAAGGAAGAGGACTAGCCCTTTTGAGGTCCTTGACTGCCTTGCTGAAGCCACAAAATGTGCTAGTTCAAACTCAGGCATAGGTGTCTTAGCATAATTTTAGCATATCTCAAAGTGAATTCTAATCTCATAAAATAATAAGGGGGATGTCATTGTTGATGTCAAATGGCCTGAAAGCAGAAAGTACCAGAAAGATATCTACCTGTGTTGAATCAACTAAGCAGACATTAAACTATGTGCATCAGAACAAATTATGGATAACATTGTGAAGAATGAGAATTCCAGAACATTTCATTGTGTTCATAAGGAACCTGTACATAGACCCAGAGACAGTCATTCAAACAGATTAGGAGGATATAGCATAGTTTAAAATCAGGATAAGTGTGCCTCAGAGTTGTATTCTTTCACCATACTTATTCAATTTATATGCTGAGCAAATCATCTGAGAAGCTGGACTATATGAAGAAGGACATGGCATCAGGACTGGAGGAAGACTCATTAACAACTTGTGTTATGCAGATAATACAACCTTGATTGCTGAAAGTGAGGATAACTTGAAGCACTTGCTATTGATGAAGGTAAAAAACTATAGCCTTTGGTATGGATTATATCTCAATGTACAGAAAACAAAAATCCTCACAACTGGACCAATAAGCAACATTATGATAAATGGAGAAAAGATTTAAGTTGTCAAGGATTTCTTTCTTTTTTAAAAAATTTTTAATTGTGATTTGGGTGAAAGTTTACAGAACAAATTCCTTTTCCACACAGTAATTCAAGCTCATTTTATTTCATGACATTGACTGCAATTCCCCACGATGTAACAACTCTCTTCCCACTTCCTTCCCATAGTTACCTCATTCCTGTGTCCTTCCCTTCCATACATTCTACCCCATCCCCACCCCCCAGCTATCTCCCTGTGCAAACATTGACCTTCTGTTTCCTATGGATTGATCACTCCAAGGAGTGTATCTACCGGATGTAAATGTTCACTCCATATGCCTGTGTGTTGTTTGGCTGGAAGCCACAGGAGTGAGTTCAGTTCCAGACCTGAAGAGTAACTAGGATCCATAGTTTCAGGGGTCTCACCAGGCTCTATTAGATCAGCAAATCTGGTTTTTGTTTGATTTTTATGATTATGAGTTTTGTTCCACATTGTTCTCCCACTCTATCCAGGATCTCCTTCACCGATCCCCCTCTGAGTGGTTGACAGTGATAGCCAAGCACTATTTAGTTCTTCTGGTCTCATGAAAGGATTTCATTTTACTTGGATCCACAGTCAGCATTCATGGAAGCTGCAGTCAAGAAATCAAACGACACACTTCATTGGGCCAATCTGCTGCAAAAGACCCTTGAAAGTGTGAAAAAGATCTCATTTTGAGGTCAAGATGCACTTGACCTAAGCCATGGTATTTTCAATTGCCTCATATGCATGTGAAGGCTGGACAATGAATAAAGAAGACTGAAGAAGAAATGATGTATTTGAATTATGGTGTAGGCAAAGAATATTGAATATACCATGGACTGCCAGAAGAACAAACAAATCTGTCTTGGAAGAAGTACAGACAGAATACTCCTTAAAAGTGAGGAAGAAGAGAATTCACCTCATGTACTCCAATCCTTGGAGAAAGGCATCATGCTTGATAAAGCAACAGCTCAACAAAAACAGGAAGAGTCTCATGAGATGAATTGACACAGTGGCTGCAATAATGGGCTCACACAAAACAGTGATTGTGAGGATGGTGCAGGATCAGGCAGTGTTCTGTTGTACATAGGGTTGCTATGAGTTGGAACCAACTCAATGGCACCTAACAGCTACAATGAAATATTTCCAGAATCAAAGCTATGTTTTAATAGCACTAAAACCAAACCAAACCCACTGCCGTTGAGTCGATTCCAACTCATAGCGACCCCCATAGAGTTTCCAAGACTGTAAATCTTTACAGATGTAGATTGCCTCATTTTCCACAGAGCAGCTGGTGGGTTTGAACTGCCAATATTCTGGGTAGAATTGCCTTACCCACTGCACCACCAGAGCTCCTTTTCAATTAGCACCTAGTACTCTATATATAGTGTTGCTATGAGTTGGAACCGACATGACAGTACACAACAACACTCTCTACATGAATGATTCATATGGACAAGATAGACAAATTCAATCTAGTAGGCTTCCTTTAGATTAAAAAAAAAAAAAAAAATGAAAACCAAACTCACTGCTGTCGAGTTGGTTCCAACTCATAGTGACCCCTCCTTGAGTTTCCAAGGTGGTATCTCTATGGAAGTAGATTGTCCAGTCTTCCTTCCAAGGAGTGGCTGGTGGATTTGAACCCCAGCTTTCTGGTTAGCAGTCAAATGGCCTAGGCACTATTCCACCAAAGATAGGACTTTTAAATGTTGATAAGTAACTTCCTTTGATAGCATCATTGGTGGATACAGATAGACTAATGACTTCTGAGGAAGCCAAAGTGAACTACTGGTCTTGTGATGGTTGTACTTGAGATAATTTCCTAAAGCAGGATCCTTCAACTCTACAGGCATGCAATGAGGGAGAAAAGAAGCATAGTTTCATAAGTTTGTCAATTCCCAATCTCTTGGAATGCGTCCAATGTCAGCAGACTCCTTATGGAAGGAGATAATTCCTTAGGCCTTCAGGTAAGTGCATTTGTGACTATAAGCAGATAATGAGGGCCTCAGTATTTGAATAATGGCTAGAAGGACTTTCTGGTCTTCTCTTCTTTTCTTCTCAACTTCAGGGACTGTCAGTTAGCTAAGGGGATGAAAATTAAATACTTTTTAGCAATAAAAAAGTGAACAAACTGCTTATACATGCAACAATGTAGATTAATCTCAAAACACTGTATTAAGGGAATGGAATTAGACATAAAAATTGCATATGATATGTTTTATTTTATATAAAGTTTAAGAATAGACAAAACTTATCCATGGTGACTGAGATGAGAATAGTGATTGCCTTTGGAGGTGGAGATTGTCTGGAAAGTGGCAGGAAGGAATTTTCTGGGGTGATAGAAATGTTCTTTAAATGCTGTCCATTGTAATGTATGTTCATTATACCCAAATAAAGTATGGTTAGAATTTAAAAGGAGTCCCTGGGTGCGGCAAAGTGTCTATGTGCTCCACTGATAACTGAATGGTTTGAACTCCCTGGAAGAAAAGTCTGGCAAACTAGTTTTGGAAAAACAAACCATTGAGAACTCTTTGGCAAACTCTGGAGTGCAACTCTGAGACACATGGGGTCCCAACGAGGGAGTCGAATTGACAGCGACTAGAACTTATGTTCTTAGTGCATTCAGAGAACAATCCCAGGCACTAACCATCTATGTAAACAAGGGGGTCTGGTAGCACTTCTCACCATCTTATTTCTACTGAGTATTTAAATAGCACATACACACATAACTGCATGTGCTTATGTTCATTTTTTTAATTTCATATGATACCTTGTCATGTTTCACTAAACTAAAAATATAGAAAATTCATCCAAGACAAGGGCTGTGACATTTTTCTTCTTTGATTCCTGTGTGCAGGACACAGCAGGGACAAGGATCAAGTGGTGTTAACTGGCATCGATTCAGTTCTTATCAGTGAGCAGCCTGTTTAAAAACTGAGAGGAGGATGTGCTAGTGGTATGGACTTATTATTTTGAAAAGATGTTTATTTTCATCATAGCGATAGCACTAGTACTTGCCCTCAAGGTTTTTCAAGGTTGTATTTAAAAGCAAAATTAGCCTAATAAAGAACCTTATTCACATATTCA
Source organism: Orycteropus afer afer (assembly GCF_000298275.1). Classification (NCBI taxonomy): domain Eukaryota; kingdom Metazoa; phylum Chordata; class Mammalia; order Tubulidentata; family Orycteropodidae; genus Orycteropus; species Orycteropus afer. The sequence continues at coordinate 9,851,231 of NW_006921627.1, forward strand.
TTATTCAGAGTTCAGGTGAGAATTTTCCTGAAAACTAGAATTCATTGTTTTGATCAAGAAAATTAATTAATAGTAAGTATTAACAAAAAGGGATTATGATTGCACAAATTGTATAAATTGCAAAAAATTTCTGGTGGATCTAGTTTCAAGATAAGGAGCCCTGGTGGTGCAAAGAGGTTAACCACTGCTAACCAAAGGTTGGTGGTAGAATCCACCAGCTTCCCTGTGGGAGAAAGATATAGCAGTCTGCTCCTGTAAAGATTAAACAAACAAACAAAAACAGTTGCCATCAAGTCAATTCTGACTCACATCAACACTATAGGACAGAGTAGAACTGCCTCCTAGAATAATGCTGCTATAAATCTTTACAGAAGCAGCCTTGGAAACCTTAGGGGGCAGTTCTACTCTGTCCTATAGTGTTGCTATGAGTAGGAACTGATTTAATGGCAGTAGGTTTAGCCTGATGGTGTTTCTTTTCACCCAGAATGGCAAGCCTCAAAAACATATATTAACTCACTGAAGCTCAAATAGTGCTCCCTTGTGATGAACTATATCCTAAAAACCAAACCAAACTTCCTGCTGTGGAGTTGGATCCAACTCATAGCTACTGCTCCTTGGGTTTTCAAAGCAGTATCACTATAGAAGTAGATTGCCTCATCTTCCTTCTGAGGGGTGGCTGATGGGTTTGAACTGCCAGTCTTCTGGTTATCCTACATAGACAAATAGGCTTACTACCAGTGCTTTCCTAGCAGTGGCCTTGTTTCTTTCTATACTGATCATTTTGTTATTGGGTGCCATCAAGTCAATTCCAACACAAAGTGATGCCATGTGACAGGGTAAAACTGCTCCATAGGGTTTTCTTGGCTCCATAGGGTAATGTTTATGGAAAAGGACCTCCTAGTCTTACTCTCACTTAACTGCTGGGTGGGTTCAAACCATCAACATTTAGGTTAGCAGCCTAGTGCTTAACCATTGTGCCATCAAAGCTCCTTTTACTGACTATGTTGTTGTTGTGTGCCATAAACTCAATTCCCAGTTATAGTCCCTATATGTCAGATTATTGATTCGCAATCAGGAAGCAGCTGTCAAGAAATCAAATGACTTATTTCATTGGGCAAATCTGTTGCAAAAGACATCTTTACAGTATTTAAGAACAAAGATGTCATTTTGAAGACTAAGGTGCACCTGACCAAGCCATGGTCTTTTCAATACCCTCATATGCATGTGAGAGCTGGACAATGATTAAGGAAGACTGCAGAAGAATTGATGCTTTTGGATTGTGTTGGCAAAGCATATTGAAAATATCATGGACTGCCAGAAGACAAACAAATCTGTCTGTGAAGAAGCACAACCAGAATTCTCCTTAGAAGCAAGAATGGCCAGACTTTGTCTCTCAAATTTTAGTCATGTTGTCAGAAGGAGTCATTCCCTGGAGAAGGATATCACACTTGGTAAAGTAGAGGATCAGCAAAAAAAAGGGAAGACCCTCAATGAGATGGCTGCAACTATGCGCTCAAGGATGGCAATGATTGTGAGGATGGCACAGGACCAGGTAGTGTTTCATTCTGTTGTACATAGGGTCACTGTGAGTCAGAATTGACTGGATGACACCTAACAACAACATATGACAGAGTAATAGTGCCTCATAGGGTTTCCTAAGCTGTAATCTTTCAGGGAGCATATTGCTAGCTTTTTTCTCCTATTTAGGAGCTCTGGTAGCATAGTGTCTAAGGCACTTGACTGCTAACCAGAAGGCTGGCGGTTCAAACCCACCAGCCACTCCTTGGAAGGAAGGTTGGGCAATCCTACTTCCATAGTGATACAGCCTCGGAAACCCAAGGAGGGGTCACTATGAGTCGGGGCCGACTCAAAGGCATTTAACAACAACAACAACATTGAGTAGCTTGTTGACCACTGAAATTTCGGTTACCAGCACTGATCATCATAGCTATAGTCTCTTCTCTTAGCCCTCTACTCTCTTCATAATGCTAAATCCTAACAACTCTAGCCTCCTTGACATTCATTCAGTTTTAAGTGCCATTTTTTCCTGCTAGACCTTATTCAGGAGCTCTGGTAGTGTAGTGCTTAAGGCATTTGACTGCTAATCAGAAGGCTGGCTGTTCAAACCCACCAGCCACTCCTCAGAAGTAAGGTTGGGCAATCTACTTCCGTAGTGATACCACCTCGGAATCCCAAGGAGGGGTCACTATGAGTCGAATCCGACTTGATGGCACATAACAACAACAGCAACAGACCTTATTCATCAGTAGGTCGTAGACAGAATTAAAGTCTAGAACTCTAAGAGAAAAAATATCTAATTTTATTTTAGTTTAGCACTTCTGGCTCAAGACCAGAGTTGTTGTTGTTGTTGTGTGTGTGTATGGTTTTTGTTTCTGTGTTTTTTAATTTATTATATATAACAAAATATTTGTCATTTTAACCATTTTTAAGTGAACAGTTCAGTGATATTAATCATTGACTATACTTATCATATCATGCAACCACTATCCACTTTCAAATGTTTTTCATCTCTCCGAATAGACACTCAAGGAGCTCTGGTAGCACTGTGACTTAGACTTCTGACTGCTAACCAGAAGGCTGGTGGTTCAAACCAACCAGACACTCCATGGAAGCAAGACTGGGCAATCTACTTCCATAAAGATTTACCACCTCAGAAACCCAATGGGTGTTGCTATGAGTTGGAATTGACTCGATGGCAGTGGGTATGGTTTTTTGGTTTTAAATAGAAACTCAGTAATAACTCCTCATTTTCCTTTGCCCCCATTTTCTTCTGCTGCTAATAAACTTTTGTCTCTATGTATTTGCCTATTCTAGATATTTTGTATAAGTGGGGTTATATAATATTTGCTTTTTGTGTTTTTTGCTTGATCCCATTGGGGAAGAAACCACTCTTAGGCAGGCTATCACAGGTAACTGAGAATGTCTATCCCAGGTGGGAAGTGTAAGGTGTGGGGCAGGGAGCAAGCACACAGGTCTTCTGGTTGGCAGAATCTGAGTTGGTGGCTATGTAGTCCAGGTGGTGGAGGATGAGTACAGGTAGGGAAGAGTGGAGGATGAGGAAGAAAGGAAGATAAGTCAGCATTCAACATCACACAGCCAGCAGGTGGAAGGTTGGTATTTGAACAGTGATCCTTAGAACACACATACTGTGTTCTTTCCACTCTATCACGTGGCACGAGAAGATCCACAGAACAGAGGAGCTACTTGGAGGGAAGAAGCAAAGGGACTTACTTATTAAGCTTGGGGGTTAAAGGATGAGGACGCATCAAAGCTGAACCTTAGAGTTGATGTATTTGGGGAAAGAGATGGAATGGGTGGGAGTTAAAGCACTAGGTGGGCCAACTATAACTTTGGCAGAACCCAAGATCACGCACAAGTATCTTTTTGTTCAGGGTGTTTCCCAATTCTCGTCCTAGAGGAAGAAGACAATTGATGTAGACCAATGCTGCCAGAATAGAGAGAACTTGAACTGTAGTACTGCCAGGCCCCTGCTGGGAGGTAAAGCTGTTAGGCAAAGAGGGCAGATCGGCTCTCTTTCAGAGGGCTTGTAATCCCCCCACTGCCCCAGGAGACCTGGCTTCAGCTTCCTCCTCACGCCAGCCAAAGCCACCCCTCTACTTGCCTTTGTTCTCTTCTTTTTTAACCTCTGTCAGTCCACTCCCTGTTCACGAGAGCTGCCTCTTGCCCCTGTTCCCAGATGCTGTATTTTGGGAAACTGAGCCAACTTGAGATGAGGTTGTCTGAGGATACAAACCCCTCCTTACCTCCTCCATAAGACTGCTGTTTCTGGCCTATTGTGTCTCAGATAGAACAATGAGATCCAAAGATAGGAGAGGAAATCAGCCTGCCTCCCCTCTGTGTGAAGGGTGAAGCAAATTCTCAGGCTGGAGATTCAGTTAAGATACATAACTTATGGGTTTCTAAAGGTCTTTTAGGCCTCCCAACAGTTACTTACTTAGTGGCTTAGCCATCAAATCATGATTTCTATCATAAAAAAGCTGGCTCCTTCTTCAGTGATCTTCCTTTTGATCCCCTTTCAAGTCAACAAAACATCACTGTGCCAAGCTCTTACTCCTCCTTCCCAACTACATATAGTGGACATTTGTGAGGAGGCCTCCTCCTGCCCAGATTCACAAATAAGTTTATTTTATAAATTTATAGCAAGTTGTATTAGATATCTCTTGTCCTCTGCTGCATAGCCCCCAACTCTACAGTTTTGTTCTAGTCATTGTGGTGGCAACCAGCTTCCTGTAGGTGCAATACAAGAGTCCTTCATGCAGTTGCACTTTGATGCTGGGTTCTTGCCCCAGAGCTGACTCCACTGTGTGGGTATTTGCAGGTGTGAGCCCAGCACTCATGCCTGCATAGCATGGGGGGAAGTAGGGGGAAGTTTTGGCCAACAAGGAAGTGAAATGGTAAATAAATGCTCCCTTCTTCCATCTCACAGATGGATAATTCTAAGGTGCATGATTTACAGTTCCTCAGAAGTTCCTAGCAGGATGAAGCCCTAGTTGCCCATAGCTAGGACCACCAACTTGAGAATATATCCTGGTGTTTGTTTTCTGTCTTTCCCTGTTTCACTGTCCCCAACTCCTCATTCCTGTTAACCTGGAATTATTCCTCAAAATAAACTACCATGACACAACCATTGCTTCTGAGGCTCATTATTAAAATCTCCCTTTTAGAAAGGAGGAAACTGAGATTTGGAGAAGGTTTTTTTTTTTTTTTTTTGGCAAGTACTAAACCCTTATAGGAACCCTGGTAGCATAGTACCTAAGGCACTTGACTGCTAATCAGAAGGCTGGTGGTTCAAACCCACCAGCCAGCCGCTCCTTGGAAGGAAGGTTGGGTGATCTACTTCCCTAGTGATACTGCCTCAGAAACCCAAAGAGAGGTCACTATGAGTTGGATCTGACTTGACGGCACATAACAGCACAACAACAAACACTTATAACTTGAGTCTTCTCAAAAGTCATGTTTGGTCTTCTGTCCCATACTGCCACTGTTCTGAACTTTGTAACTTCCACAGTAGCTTGAAGAATACTTTCACCTGGGACAGAAGTTGATAGACTGAGGTTACCACATATCTTTGACATGTATTACAATGCAAGTGTGGTACAAATTTAAGACTTCTAAACATTTGGGGGTATCTGAATAAAGGAAAGCAGGGAAATTGAAAAAATTGAGAACCAGCACCTTTGTAGAGGGGCAGCTTCAGAAAGTAGGAACCATGCCTAGATTTAGGTCAATAAGTTTTGCAACATGCTCCAGATGGGGATTTCATTCCTTGGTCATAATTGTAGCAGACTCTTCTTGTCTATGTGCCCATCCCCCAGCATCTAAGTGCTTTTCCACTAATGGCTCGCACCTTGGCCTTTTTCAGAGGACTGTCCTTGGGCTACTAGAGCTGCAATGTGGCAATAGCTGGAAACACCTGGAAGTTGACTTTCCACTCCACCCACCACCCCAGCCCAGGATGACATGTAACACCTAGAGGAACAAAATCTGATATGTACTGATGCTCTAAAGATGTCTATACTACAGATTCATACTGGAGCTGGAACTTCACCTGAAATCATACCCTTTCTTGGCTTTTTCACCTTTCCTGTCCTCTTGCCTTATTACTCTCCCTGGAATCACTTCCTTAAATCTCTAGTGAGGGAATATTCTTCCTCTCAGGGTCTGCTTTTGCAGAAACAGACCTAAGATGGCAATTACCTTGTTAATTATCAAGGATAGAGTGACTTTAGGACTCTCATCATCTAGCAGGGGAGACAGATAATCAAATAATTATAGCAAGGTCTAGTGCATGCTGAGATGGAGGAACATGTGGAATGCAAGAGCCCCCAGAGCTCCAAACTGTCTCAGTGTAGCCCAAAATACTGGCAGGAGGCAAGAAAGCAGGCTTTGATGTAGAAAAGATCTGTGTTTGAATTCTGGCTTTGCTTCTTATAAGCAGGATGTTCTTAACGAAACTTGAGTTCTCTATTTCTTCATCTGTAAGATGGGTGTAATAGCTAGCTCACTTAATTTTTAGGAGGATTATCTCATTTATGAGAAAATAATTGTTATGTTTCTGGCCTATTACTCAGCTCACAATGAGAGTTCAATAATGGAAGGGCTGTTTTTAGTGGGTATTGTACATTTTCAACATGATTGAACTGCATCAGTATAATGTCATCTAGGTCACTGATGTGTTCCTGCAGGCCTCCTACATACAAACTTGTAAGAACTCCAGCAGTACCAGAGCTGATTACAAGAGAGGGGTCTTCTTATTTTTCTGTTTGACTCTTGCTTCCAAAATATTGACACTCACATCTCATTTACCCCAAGTTACCCTCTAAGCTTTGCTGTTTAGTTTGCTGATCCTAATTGAGTTTTCTTCTTTGGTTGATATTTTTCTCTGTGAAAGAAAAACATTCTGGAGCTCCCCCATATCTTTACCACCCCAGGCTCATGAAAAGCTAAATCCGGTCTTGGCTCTCCAAAAGAGAATAAATCCCAGTCTGCCCCCAAAGAAGTTGTTGTCATAATTACATCTCCTTTTGGAAGTAATTTTGACTTAATCATATTACAGTTAGATTGCACCATTTCCTTGGCCAAAATTGGTTCCAAATTGGCTTTGTTATTTCCCTCCTGGTCCATAGATACATTTCTTTTTTTGTGTGTGTGTGGTTGTTTGCAGGGAAAATATCTGATGGTTTCAAAGGAAGGTCAAGTGGATCCCACAGGATGGCACTGATACCTTTTGCTAGAAATACAGGGTGCATGAGTGAGTTCTCACCTGCTGATCCCCATTGGACCTGTTCCCTGCACCAGAGGGCTCCTGGAAGGGCCAGAGTTGGCTTCAGGCACTAATAGTGAACTGATGGTAGAAAGAGTGTATAGGCAGATTTTCAGTTCTCATTTCTGCTATCCCTCTCTAGTTCCTCTTCTCTCCACTGTTCATTCCTTACTTCTTAGGTCACCAATAGGGGAGCTCTGGTGGCATAGTGCCTAAGGCATTTGACTGCTAACTAGAAGGCTGGTGGTTCAAACCCACCAGCCACTCTTTGGAAGGAAGGTTGGGCAATCTGCTTCCATAGTGATAGCACCTTGGAAACCCAAGGAGGGGTAGCTATGAGTAGGATCTGACTCAACAACAGTGCATTTGGTTTTGGTTTTTAGTAGCTCACCAGCAGAGAACCCATGTGGTTTATTAGTTAGTCATGTACTTTGTGTTGGGCCTCAGCTTTGAGAAGTCACTCTTCAGTGTCCAAAATCATGTGAAGGAAAACATGGGGCCCAAAGAGGGAGCAATGTGGTTCAACTGGAGACAATATGTAATCTGTGCTGTGGGGGCCTTTTAAAAAGAAGAATGTGAGCTAGGATGGATGTGGGGAGTGGGGAAGGCTTCTTAGAGGAGATAGAACTGATTCCTGGTTGACTTTGAAAGTCGTGAGAAGGGGAAGGATGTCCAGGAAATGGAAATGGCCCAAGTGAAGTCTTCCTCTTTTTGTAGCTCTCCATGTGAGAGTAGTTAGAGCTAAGGTTAAATAAGTGTGGTGGGGTTCGATTACAGAAGGCCTTAAATACCAAGGTAAGGATTTAATCTGATTGTGACTTGGAAGCCTATTTAGGAAGAAATTCATCCAGACTTTATTAACCAAGAGTAGCTTTCAATCTGACACACTTTTTTCCTGGATCCCCCCACCCCATCACTAGTGAAGCCTGGATAGTAAGATAGAAACTCACATCTAGGGCTTCCCTTCATAATCACTAGGAATTCTTAAGAAGGGAGTAACTGGATAAGAACAATGTTTATGCTAGATCCATCTGGCAAGAGCATAGAGAGTGGGGGAAATGTCCTTATTCCTGGCTGACATGCTCCAAAATGTTCCAACAGGCCCTGCCATGTCTGAAATCCTCCATGGGAAAGCAGAATAAGCCCCCTCCTTGGACCCTTTAATGAGCTCTGATGGTATGTTGATTAAAGCATTCAGCTGCTAACCAAATGGTTGGCAGTTCAAACCCACCAGCCTCTCCATGGGAGAAGAATGAGGCAGTTTGTTCCATAGATTTATAGCCTTGGATACCCTATGGGGCAGTTCTACTTTGTCTTAGTCAGAATCTCTATGTGTCAGAATTGACTTGATGGCAGTAGGTTTTGGACCCTTTAATATATATTGTTATATGAGTCTTCCCACCCTTGCTAAGCATTAGCCTCAACACAGCAGGGGTTGTACCATCCTCATCCTTTTATCCTTCCTCAGCCCCTGCTACAGAGCCTGGTCTAGGGTTTGTGTTCCCAAATCCCCAGGAAGCTCATGTCACCTTTTTTCAGCCACAGATTACCTCCACCACAGAGAGGACCTTCTTTGTGTCTATCTTTAATTAATTCACTCATTAATAGAGATTTATTGAAAGCCCACAAAGGGTGGGGCAGTTCTCCTTTGTCCTGCATTTTTCAGGCCACAGAAGAGCAGCTCATATCCCAGGACAAAGGAGTTCCTGTCATTATACTTGGCCACAGGAGCCAGCCCTGCTCCATGAGGAAGGCATGGGAGGGACTTGCCCAGGTGGGTCCTGTAAGGGCTTGAAAGTGGTTATTAATAGAGGACAGAGTAGTGATCTTGTAGAAGAGGAGCAAAATGTGCTGAGGTTGCCAAAATGGAAAATGCATGCTAATAGCACAAGTGACACATCATAGATCACTCACGACAAACGAAACCTTGCAGTGTCTGAAAGGACGGGAACTGCATGCTAATGACACCAGCAAGAGTAATGCATGGTCTCATGGAGCCACCCCTCCAGGCCACTTCCTTGTGTGATACTACAGAGATAACAGCCCCAAATTTTTCACCCACTCCAAAGACTGATGTAGAACATGGGGCCTGGAAGTAATCTAACCTGTATTTGCATCTTCTTTCTTACACTTTCTAAGGAGCTGTGGTGCTGCAGTGGTTAAAACATTTGGCTGCTAACCAAACTGTTGGCAGTTTGAACCCACCAGCTGCTCCATGGGAGAAAGAAGATGCAGTCTGTTTCTCTAAAGATTTACAGCCTTGGAAACCCTAGGGGGCTGTTCTACTCTGTCCTATAGGGTATCTGAGTTGGAATTGACTCAAGCAGCAATGAGGTTTTTTTTTTTTTTTTTCCCTTCCTTCCACTTTCTATCAGTGACACCTGTGATGATGATCAGGTGAGAAAACATGAATGAAAGCACTTTACAAATCTCAAAGTGCTCCAAGAGGAAATGGAGTACAACCACCATGGAATTAGCCACCTGCTCAGACCACAGAGAAATCAATTTTGGACATAGTGAAAAAAGTGAGGTATGGACCTGGTGGCAAATGGAATTTCTAGGCTTCCCTCCTTTGATGCCTCTCATATTTCTTTTCTTTTTAAAAAATCGTGATAAATATGTCTGTAACAAAACATTTGTCATTTCAACATTCTTTACATTAGCCATGTACTTTGTGTTGGAACCTAAGTTCATTGACTTACGTTCACCATGTTGCTCAATTATCATCCTATCCATTCCCAAAATTTCCCACCACTCTTAACAAAAACTCAGTGTCCTTTAAGCAATGAGTTCCCATTTCCCTCTCCCTCCCACCAACCTATGGTAACCACTAATATATTTTGGTCTCTATACCACTGCTTATTCTAGATATTTCTTATGAGTGGGATTAGACACTATTGTCATTTTGCAGCTTATTTAACTCAGTATAATGTTTTCAAGGTTCATTGTGTTGTGGCATGTATCAGAACTTTATTTCTGTTTATGGCTGAATGTTGCTGTGTTGTTATGTCGTTGAGTCAGACCCGACTCATAATGACCCCTCCTTGGGTTTCTGAGGTGGTATCACTACGGAAGTAGATTGCCCAACCTTCCTCCTGAGAAGTTGCTGGTGGATTTGAACCGACAGCCTTCTGGTTAGCAGTCAAGTGCCTTAGGCACTATGCTACCAGAGCTCCTAGTATTCCTTTAAGACACTTGTTTCTGGAGTAGGGATTTTGAGTGTGTTTCAGCTTTGCAAGAAGACAATTACTTGAGAACACTCTGGGGTGATGGAAAACTAGGATATTGAAGAAATGTGGTTTTGATGGTGCACTGCCTTCCTAGGTGCTAGGCTATATGTCCACCTGACTCCTCCAGTCAGTATACTGGCTCTCCCAGTACACTATTGGCCTAATAGGACTGAGAAGTGTCAGAGTGTGTCGTCCCAGGCAGTCTGAATCTGAGGGTGAAGCTTAAGGAGGAATTCCAGCCAAGAGTTAACGGAAATTTCCAAAAAGTTTCAGAGCCTTGTTAGTTGCCCTGAGAAAACCATGTAAGTGGCCTGCAACTTCTTTGTGTAAGGTCTCTGGCTAGAACCATTGACTTCCTATAACCTTCTAAAGATAATAACAATAATCACTATGGTAATAGATACAGATCACAGTATGGAGCACTTTACACATGTTATCGCTCATAGTTTAATATAAGAAAAGCAAAAAGGCTCAAAATTTTTTCTGAAGGCTATCCAGAGCTGAGTAAGGGGCAGAGTTGGGGTTTAATTCCAGATCCCAGTACATGCTCCCTTTTGCTCCACACTCTGCTGCAGCCCTCAGATGCTTCCCACTCACCCACCCAGGAGTGCCTACTGCCCAGCACTCCCTATGGCTCTGAAGTGTGAGCTGAGCCAGTGCCAGGTCCCGGGGGGAGGAAGCTTATTTGGAAGAAGCTAAAAACTGCCTCTTCAGCTGCTCAGAGACAAGACCTAAGTGACATTTAGTTGGTGTAGACTTTCTTTTTGGTGTCTCATCCCCTTTCAGACATTCCTTTGGAAAATTGTCTGACTGATGGGACTTCTGGGAGTCACCATGAGTCAGAATCAACTCCATGGGAATTGGTTGAGGGCAGTGGTGGTTCAGTGGTAGAATTCTCACCTTTCATTAGGTTCAATTCACAGTCAATGCACCTCATGAACAGCATCCGCCCATCTGTCAGTGAGGGCTTGTATCTTGCTATGAGGCTGAATAGCTGTCAGCGAAGCTTCCAAACTAAGACAGACCAGTAAGAAAGGTCTGGTGATCTACTTCCAAAAATCAGCCAGTGAAAACCCCATGGATTATAAGGGTCTGATCTTGTTGTGCATGGGGTCATGATCACTCAGGGGTTGACTTGACAGTGGCTGATAACAACAACAAAAGAGATGAGTGTTAAGGATTGACTCTAAGCAAGAAGTTTTGTGGGCGCCCAGGGCTGGGAATTAGATTCAAGTACAGCCTATGGCATTTGACTGCTAACCAGAAGGCTGGTGGTTCAAACCCACCAGCCACTCCCCGGAAGGAAGGTTGGGCAATTTATTTCTGTAGTGATACCACCTCAGAAACTCAAGGAGGGGGTCACTATGAGTTGGATCTGACTCCACAGAAATGGTTGTGTTGCGTTGTTTTACAGCCAACAGGTGGATGAGGCCTTGTGAAGGGATTTTGTCAACAATTGAGTGAAAGAATGAAAGAGGCAATGAACAAACACATTCACTATGTACTTACCATTTGTCAGATGTGGTAGTGGTGTTAAATGCTTAACACACTTCATCTATTTTAATCCTCACAACCATGGTGGGAAATTGAGATTATCATGCACATTTTCTCAAAAGAAGTAATGGAGTCCCAAAGGGTTTAGGTGATTTATTTGGGGTCTGCCAGCAAGTTAGCTGCAGAGCCACACCAGGACCCAAGTCTCCTGCCCCTCAATTTTATGCACTTTTGATTCTGTCACAACTCTTAGAAAGATATTCTTGACCCTGTTTCCCAAAAGGTATCACTCAGCACTAGTGTGTTCTACATTCCTTAGATTTCACTCCCTATCATGATGTAAATAGCTCTGTGAGGGGTAATCACAGAAGTCATAGCTTAGTATGAGTGAGTTTATTGTACATGTTCCAGTAGGCACTTTGGGGAGAAGGAGGGAGAAAACACAGAGCCTCTATGGAGTCAGTTAAGACCAGATTTCATGAAGGGTGGAAAGTGTCCAGAAAAAGGAAGTTTTAGTGACACTTCAGTCCAGTGCTGCTGTGCTTTGTCTTCCTCAGGGGACTGTAGGGAAATGTTTCCCCCTCATCTCAGGCTTTTGCATCCTATTTCAATAGCATCTGCCCAGGACTTTACAGGGCTGTTGCGAATGTGGTTCTTCCAGGGCTCAGATATTCCTTAGAGGCAGGGCAGCTTTTGATGAACTACCCAAACCGGTGGCCCAGCCAGGCTGCATCTGTCCCTAATCCCCTGCCCTCACAGCCTTCTCAGAGTCTTGCTTAATTGTCACATATGGGTGAATGTGCACTGAGAGACAGACAGGAAGCTGCTTCTAAACTCCACTCCTGGGGGCCATCTCAGGGGCATTGGGTAACTCAGCTCCTCAGGATCTTTATGCAGTGGCTGTCAGGACAATGTCTACTGAAACAACAGAAGGACTGATGTATGGAGTTTTCCCTACCTCCTCTTTCAAGATGCAGCTAAGCCCAAGAGGAGGGAGTGAGCTTGTTGGGTCACTAATGATGCTGAAATATGGGAGCAGATTAAGATTTTACTGTCTGTACTCAGGCATTAGGGGCAAGCAGCAGCAAGCCCCTGAGGAGAGTGGCCCTTCCCAGGTTGGGCAGATGCTCTGTTGTAACTCTTAATAATTTATTCAAAAAAATCCCTCTAGCCAGGAGAGGGTTATGTTCCTCCTCTTTGAGGGTTTGGCTGAGGCTGAGATTGTTTCTATTTAATGATATGGGCTTCTGTTTAAGCAAGAGTCAAGGGAAAGAAAGGGAGAATCCTTTCAGTGAGACAAGCTCTAGAGTCCTCACTGCTTGGGGAGATGCAGAAACAGGGTGAGCTGGTCTCTATAGCCATGGATCCCACAGCCTAATGGGGCTTTGGAGGACACAGGCATTCCCTTCCCATCACAGCAGTACAGACAGCCTGAGGCCCAGCACACAATACCATGTTTCCTAGATGGCATCTGGAGTGGGAAGAGTCTGGGACTGTTGTTGTTGTTGTTTGCCGTCAAGTCGGCCCCAACTCATAGCGACCCCTCCTTGGGTTTCCGAGGCAGTATCACTACGGAAGTAGATTGCCCCATCTTCCTTCCGAGGAGTGGCTGGTGGATTTGAACCACCAGCCTTCTGGTTAGCAGTCAAGTGGCGTAGCCACTAGAGCCTGGGACTAGGACTTGAGATCTCTTCCTGACTCTACCTCTAACTCCCTGTGTAGTCCTGGGCAGACATTTTCTCTGAGCCTGTTTCTTCTTCTTCTGTAATGTAGAAGTATGAGGTTTGCCCAGCTCTCTTGTAGGCAAAGGAGCTCTGGTGGTGTAGTACCTAAGGCATTTGACTGTTAACCAGAAGGTTGGTGGTTCAAATCCACCAAGCACTCCACAGAAGGAAGACTGGGCAATCTACTTCTGTAAAGATTTACCACCACAGAAACCCAAAGGGGGCTGCTATGAATTGGTTTTGAATTGATGGCAGTGAGTTGTTTTTTTTTTTTTGCAGGCTATTTGGAGGGTCCAGTGCGAGCTGGGAATACATCTATAGCAGAAAGCAGAAGACCCAGGCTGGCTGCTCCATGATGAGCTGGGTGCCTTGGGCTGACACTTCATAGCAAGTTCTTTCCTGGGCATCTGCCTTGCAGCGCCCATTGCTCTCACTTGGTCTTCTTGTCTCTTTCCCTCATAAAATGAAGAAAAGAATGCCCGCCTCACCTCTCCTTTATGGAGGCCAGATTGTTCCAATTTTCACCGCTGACGTCTTAATTCAGCTCCTCATTCATGGCTTGCCTGGACTGTTACAATGTCTTTCTTATTCTCGTGCATTATCTGCTCCATCAAGCCAGTCTACAACCTACCTGCAAAGGACACTGCCTTCCAGCCATCCCATAAACACACACACACACACACACACACACACACACACACACACCCATCAGCTATCCATGCCTAGTGGAGCCTCACTGCCCACAAGCACAAGTGTAAAAGCCTAGCTTGGGCACATCAGGGCCATTGGCACATCCAACCACACTTCTCATTATTCCCACTCTGGCCAGATGGCGCTGCTCCCTGTGTCCCCTCCAGGCTTTCACTGTTGCCTTTACCTACAACCCAGCCTGAGGGCCACAACTTCCCTCCCATCTTTGCCATCCTTCAAGTCCCATCTCAAATTTGATCTCCATGCTGAAATTTTTCCTCATCAGGTTCTAGAAGAATGTGATCTCTCCCCTCTCTGACCTCCATTTTGATTCTACCCCTCTTACAGTGGACTTATAAGCCCTGATGACATAATGGTTAAGCATCAGCTGCTAACTGAAAGGATACTGATTTGAACCCACCCAGTGGTTCTATGGAAAAGACACCTAATGATCTGTACCCACAAAGATTACAGCTTAGAAAACCCTATGGGGTAGTTCTACTCTGTCACATAGGGTCACTGTGAGTTGAAATTGACTCAGTGGCACCTAGTAACAACACCAATGGCCTTAGAGTACAATCTTCAGTAAACTTATGTTATTTTCCTTACCATGCTGGGTGCTCAGTGAGAATCACCCAGGACAGGGTCTTTTGTTCCAATGCTTGGCATAGTGCCAGGTCCACAGGGCCACCTGCTTTGTGTTTGGGAAATGAATGAATGACTGGGTAAAGGAGGGGCCTGAAGGCTTTGGGAGGCCTGGAGCTTATAAAATTTTGGTGCTATCTTCAAGAAAAAGAATACAAAATTATGTGTATGGAATTAGATGCAGGGCCCAGAAAGGCCTTAAGCTTCCTTAGCTTCAGAGTCTCACACTTCCTTGAATGAGTGAGTGGAGGGTTCATAGGCTGGGGGCTGGGAGCTGGGTGTTTTCCAGCCCAGACCTTCCAGTGTATTCCACTCCACAAAGACAGAGAGAGCATCCTCAGAGATGGTTAACTGGAGCTAGAGGAAGAATGGAGAAAAAGTGGCAAGGTGAAAATGAAATCGAAACAGTCAGTCAGCCGGTGGGGAGAAAGTCCCTTTGCACTTTCTGCTTTGGGCTTAATCTTTCTGCCCCTAGAGTATTTTGACTAAGTGTCTTTATCAAAGCTTATGAACTCCACCTTCTATTTGGCAACTCTTCCCTCATCTCTCCCCCTGCCCTGCTGCCCCTTCCCCTGCTTACCCACCTCCTTCTCTCGCTGCCTCCAAAATCAATTTTCAGCAAGAGCAGCAGGTTTTGAGCCATCTGGGGCTGCTGGCAGCCTCAGCAGGTTGTAAGCAGCTCAGTCTGTTACTTAAACCAGCCCCCAAATTTCTCTGCCATCCCCAGCCTGGTCTTCCCCTCTTCCCTCCTGCATGGAGGAGGAGAAGGAGGAAATGTTGGTTTCAGACCTGAGCTCTCTGTTCCTGAGGGATCCCCCATTCCTGCAGTGCAGCCTAGGTGAGGCCCCGGCAGCCAGACAGCAATCATGGGCCACTTCCCCACCTGTGGGGAAGGACGGATGCGTTAATTGGCAGGAAGGACACAGAGTGGAGGAAGCTGGAGCTGGGCCAGCATCCACAGAGATGCACTTTTCCTCACCTCAGCCCTTGTAGAAGCTGCTGGACTCCATCTTGGTCAAAGCAACATTAGAAACACAGTACTTTCTGTTTGGAAGTGAGCAGGGATGATAGAAGCCTCCTTATTTTCCCTAAGCTGTATGGGAGGCCTCTCCAGTTCAGAGAGTCCAGGAAGGAATATTCTGCAGAGTAGGAAGTCACATTAGAATATTTTTGTTGCATGTTTGCTTTGGATATGGGGACCAGCTCAAGATACTTCCTTAACTTAAGGCTTCAATCCACTCCTCACCCTTACCTCCAACAAAACCAAGAAACCAAACCACTGTCATTGAGTAGATTCTGACTCATAGTGACTCCCATTGGGTTTCTGAGATGGTAATTCTTTACCAAAGTAGATTGCCTCATCTTCCTTCCAAGGAGTGGCTGGTGGGTTTGAACCACCAACATAGTAAGTAGATGGCCCAAACTTCCTTGCGAGGAGTAACTGGTGGGTTTAACTGTTAGCCTTCTGGTTAGCAGTCAAATGTCTTAGGCACTACACCACCAGAGCTTCTACTAGAGCTCCTTTTACCCCTACAAACATGTTTTCAGTTTTTACCTACTTTCTTAAGTATTTCTTAGCTTTCTGGTCAGGAAAGAAAAAATAAAAATAAAAAAAGCATATTTATGTGACTTCTCTTTGCATTAACATCCCACCACAAATTTGTTTCCATCTTCTCCTTCATACTGTTCCTGATCATCCCCCAACTCCTCTCTCTATTGTTGTACAAGTCACTTGTCCTCAGCTAACCTGTCAGCCTCTACCTCTTTCCCTCAGGCCACCAGTTTATACAGAAAACACAGTAAAGATTTATACGATTCCAGAAAAACAGAGGTGAAGGAGTATTAGGTAACATGGTATTTGCTTCTAGGAATGCTATTTGCTTCTGGGACTTTCCCTGGGTGATGGGAACAACTAAGACTTGAACTCAGATCTTGTGAGACAATCAACAACTTGGATGGAGAATTAGCACTGTGAATGAGTCAGGAGACCAGGGTGCTAGTCCTAGCTTTGCCACTCTTTCTGTGCCTTGGGCACAGAAAGCCTTTGAGCCTTGGCAGCATCCCCTGTGAAATCTGGTTGCCCTTGACAATCAAGTCATCTTTATTTCCCCAGTATCAAGCTGAGTGACAACTCCAACATAAGAACAACAACAACAGATCATTGCCATCAAGTCAATTCAAACTCATAGGGACCCTATAGAACTGACTCATAGGGTTTCCAAGGCTGTAAATCGGTACCAAAGCAGACTGCTTCATCTTTCTCCCAAGGAGCAGCTGGTTGGTTCCAACAACTGACCTTTTGGTTAGCAGCCAGATGGCTTAACCACAGTGCCACCTCTCAGTAAATGTTTGTTGAATAAGATTCTCATAATCTGAGATCCAGGAAAGTAGTGACTCCCACCACAGGGTCTACCATGTAGCCCAGTAAACCAGTTACTATCAAGTTGATTCCACCTCATGGTGACCCCATGTATGTCAGAAAAGAACTATGCTCCATAAGGTTTTCAATGGCTGATTTTTCAGAAGTAGATCTCCAGGCCTTCCTTCTAAGACACCTTTGGGTGGATTTGAACTACGAAATTTCAGTTAGCAGCCAAGCACGTTAACTACTTGCACAACTCAGGGACTCCTATCATGTGAATTCCCTCACATGTGGTTACAGAAAAACAGTGATTGCATTTCAAAGAGTGATGTCTTTAACAAATCAAAATCAAATACTTTGGATGATGCAGAGGGATCAATTCCAGAACAGAGATCCATAGCCCTGGAGTAAAATGATGGTTGGGCAGCTGAAAGGGGTGGAAGTGGGGCAGGTAAACATACTCTTTCTCCTTCCCATTTACTCTCTGCCATCCACTCTCCACTCTAATGCAAATCTGTGTAACAGACACTCACTGAGTGGAAGATGCAGAGATCATCACAATGTGGCCCCCTCCATCAGGATGCTCCCAGCCTGGTGCAGGGCAGGAATTCCCTTTTATGGTAATAATCATCTCTCTCTGAAAACACTGCAAAAGGATAGCTGAATGACTGCTGGATGCCCCCTCAGCTTGCCAGCACAATCCTGACACTCTTTACTGCAAGTTAAGCAGGTTTGAGAAACTCAATACCAGCTACAGCCAAATTCCTAGTGGAGTGGAAAAACATGCATAGCGTTCAGCACAAGGAAGTTCAATGGTCTTTTGAGAATGTCTTCTGAGGAGGCAGCACTCCCCTAACGGAATGGAAGAAGGAAGGCTGGGCCAGATGACCAGGCTCCAGCTCAGTGAAGGCTGAGGTGCTGACTGCCTCCTTCTCTCTCCCAAGGCCAGAGTGCTTCTCAGCCTGTGTTCCTTTCTAATTTCCTAGGGAATCATGAATCAAATTGCCATTCCCCTTTTCATTTTGTCTGTTTGTTTGTTTTTTCATTTTTCACAGATCATTGTCATATTTGTGCCTTTCCAAGTGTTTTTAAGATGCTTTTGCAATGCTCATTGTTTTCAAATTTCCCCAAAAGCTTGTGGTTTAGGCCACACCCACACAACCCCAGGCAGAAGCAGGTCAAATGGCTGGCTATATTTCAAATATTAGATACCAGCAGGGTCATTCATAGTAGACAGGTTAGTGAGAACCCTATGGATCTCAACAGAAGATTGTCTGATAGAGGACTGAAAAATAAGCCTCCTAACAAAAACTATGTGTTGTATGTGTGTGTGGCTAACATTTATCGCTACATGTGATTTAGGATAAACATGATAATAACTAGTCAATACTTTTGAGCACTGTCATGGATGGATTTATGTGCCCCTAAAATATGTGTCAATTTGGCTAGGCCATGATTTCTAGTATTATGTAGTTGCCTTCACTTTGTGATCTGATGTAATTATCCATTTTGTGATGTGTTGTAAATCCTGACCTCTCTATGTTAATAAGGCTGGATTAGATTATGTTTGTTATGTTAATGAGGCAGGATTAGGGTGGGATGCAACACCTTTAGTCAGTTTATAGCCCTGACCTGATGTAAGGGAAGTTTCCCTAGGGTGTGGCCTGCATCACCTTTTCTCTTCCCATCCAACAAACCTAACTCACTGCCATCAGTTGTTTCTGATTCATAACAACCTCTCCATGGGTTTCTCATGTGGTATCTCTATGGAAGTAGACTGCCCAACCTTCCTTCCGAGAAGTGACTGGTGGGTTTGAACCGCCAGCCTTCTGGTTAGCAGTCAAATGCCTTAGGTACTATGCCACCAGAGCTCCCACCTTTTCTCTTCAAGACATAAAAGGAGAATCCCAGCAGAAAGAGAGAGAGATCTGACTACCACTAAGAAAGAAGAACCAGGAGCAAAACACTTACTTTGGATCTGAGGTCCTTTCACTGAAAACCTTCTAGACCCAAGGGAAGATATATCCCAAGACATGTGAAGATCTCCAAAGAATGCTGGGCCCACAGATTTTGAAAGGAACCAAGGACCTTCCTTCAGAGTGAACAAAGAAAGCAAAACTTCCCCTTGAGCCAGTGCTCTCAATTCAAACTTCTAGGCTCCTAAATGGTGAGAAAATAAATTTTTGTTTGTTAAAGCCATTCATTTGTATTTTTGTAACAGCAGTACTAACTAACTAAAATAAGTACTTACATATATTATTACTAATACTCAAATCCCCCCATGAGACAGGCCGCATGGAGGCTTTTCCACAGTTAAACAACCAGATCAAGGTTATAGAGTAGGTATGTGGAAGAATAGGAGTTTGTGGCCACTTTTTCTTGCTCCAAATCCCAGCTGCACAGCCTCTTACGTTTGGCTGGCCCAGGTTCCTACCTGCCATCCTCAGCCTCATAAAGCTGCTAAATCCCTATACATCCCATTCCATTCCCCTGTCCTGGTCCCAAATTGGGCTATGGGCATGGAGTCCTCCTTCACTTTGATTCCATCTTGCCTGTTTGATAATGATGTCCAGAGACTATACAATCCTGTCAGCTCAACTATGATTTAACAGGCAGAGTACGAGGACAGGAAAGGGACTCCTGGTCACTGTTGACTGCGATTAGGCCAGCAAGTGCCATTGTATGTCCAAGGGCCACCCCTGTCAAAACCCACGTATACCCTAGGTAGAAATTCTTAGGTGACCCCTTTGGAAAATCAGGTGACACATGAAAAGAGCATTGATACTGTTTGCAATGACTACTTTGCAAGCTAGCTATATCCCCAGAACACCCTGTGAAAGCTTCAAGGCCTTGGGCTAAGATTGCTTCAGCTTCTTCCCAGGGAACATAAGGAAAAAAGGTACAAGTTTCTTGAGCAACCACTAGGTAACATGCCTAATTCTTCTTAGGACTAGAAGTGGCCTATGAAGTAGGATATAGGTTTACTTAATAAGAAAGATAAGAAGAGAAAGTTAACCCAAGATGTTATTTTTCATGGAGAAGGCGGCAAAGCCACATGAAAAAAGCAATTTCTCCTCCCTACCCTAGTCTATATACACACACATGAAACATAAGAAAAGCCTTCTTGCCCACACATGAATTGAAGTGACCCTGGTAGTAACTATGACAATTTGTTGTTGTTATTATGTGCCGTCGAGTTGGCCCCGACTCATAGCGACCCCTCCTTGGGTTTCCGAGGCAGTATCACTACGGAAGTAGGATTGCCCAACCTTCCTTCCGAAGAGTGGCTGGTGG
>NW_006921627.1:9871574-9886970 GCF_000298275.1 Orycteropus afer afer
GACTCATAGCGACCCCTCCTTGGGTTTCCGAGGCAGTATCACTACGGAAGTAGGATTGCCCAACCTTCCTTCCGAGGAGTGACTGGTGGGTTTGAAGCGCCAGCCGTCTGGTTAGCAGGCAAGTGTCTTAGCCACTATGCTATGACAATTTAGAACCTAATAAATTAGGAAGGATTTGAACATAAATATACTCAGTGGATTACATTTGTATACCTTGAACAATAAAACCAGTTTTCCATTCAGAGATTCAGTCTTGGAGTATCTCCCACTCTAGATGTTTTAAGTATGTATGGTAGCCATACCTCCCTGACTTGTTAGTATGTTCCTTAAGGGCTGAGACAGTGTCTCAAATTTCTTCCGTAACTCTCATTTCACCAAGCCACATACATAGAAGCAGCCCAATAAAGAGGCTTCTGAGTGTTTGAAGTGGAATGGTAGTCCAGAAATTGTCTTGGTTAAGTCCCTTCAGTTTTACTTCTCTGGGTCTTTGTTATTTCACCTGTCCTATGGAAATCTTTCTTAAAGTTCCCTCTGACTCTAGGTAGTTTGTTTCTCTAGAGAGAAAACAATGTGGCAGAATGAGCATGTGTCATCAGAATGAGCACTGGACTCGAAGTCCAATGATCCATTTGAATTCTTTCAGTGCCACTAACTAGTAAGCCTCTCTGTGCCTCAGTTTCTTCATCTGTAAAAAAGGATTGTTAATAGATGCCCTCCTTAGGATTGTTGTGAAAACTAATGCAGACATCAAATATGAAAACATCTTTGTAAATCACACTGCTAGATTCATCGGTAAGTGGCCATTGACCAAACCCACTGCTTTTGAGTTGATTCCAACTCTTACTATCCTATCCAAAAACAAACCAACAAACAAAAAAACCTCACTGCCATTGACTTGGTTCTGACTCATAGTGACCCCCATTGGTTTTCTGAGGTGGTACATCTTTATAGAAATATATTGCCCCATATTTCTTCCATGGAGCAGCTGGTGGATCTGAACTGTCAATCTTCTGGTTAGCAGTCAAATGCCTTAGGTACTGAGTAAAACTGCCCTATAGGGTTTGGTTTCCAAGGCTGTAATCTTTACAAAAGCAGACTGCTAGCCACATCTCTCTTGAGCAGAGTGGGGTGGGTTCAAACCACTGACCTTTCAGTTAGCAATGAGCACTTAACCACTGTGCCACCAGGATCCTCAGCCATTGACTTTAAGATGAAATAGTTTAATAGTTGCATGATGAGGATTCCACAAGGTTAAAGAACTGCATTAAACAAATAAAAATGGTGGTGAATTGAGATGGTATGGCATGGGAATTGGCAAGAAAAGAGCAAGAAACATCTTCAATGTAAACAATGAAAGCTTTAGACTTCTTGGCCATTAATTACATGAAAAACCAACAGACTCTTAAACCCATCTGCTGCATTGTAGATGATTCGATAAGACTGAAATCTGATTCTAGATCTTGGAAAGTGGATCGAGTAGATGGAGTCAGGCAGGAAGCACTGTGAATAAAACAATAGGAAGGTGTATTTGTATCATTCTTTACCATTTTCAAAGCACATATACATACATTATTCCATTTAATCCTTATACCCGTGTGAAGTAGGTATTAGGTTCCTATTTTTCAAGCGAAGAAACTGAGAAGGCTGGAGGATAAGTAATTTGCTCAAAGTCACACAATTGAGAAACAACTGCACTTAAACTCAGGTTGTCTGATCGCAAATTCCTTGTTGTTTGCAAGTTTGAGGAAAATCTCATGTTATATATCTTATTGGATTTACTGGGGACAAATGAAGTCTTCTTAGCTTAGTGGCAAAAATGTCTTTTGGTCTACCTGTTGTACTACCAATTGGCTTTCTTATCTACACACAAGACTTCTGAAAGCCTTCTGGATGTTAATGCTTGTAATCCAAATAAATTGCAATACAGATAGTAAATATGCCTAGAATAAGTCCATGATTTAAAGTCTTAAAAATATTATTGTCTTTGAACCTAGGAGCATACCACTGGGACCAACCAGATAAGGATTATTCAGATAGAAAAACCTGAGTCTTGAAGTTCTAGAGAATCCTACATCCTATGTGTAAATGCTATATCGTTTCCTAGGTATGGACATTAGCCCATAAACCAAAAACCAAACTGACTCCCATCAAGCCAATTCTGACTCATAGTGATCCCCATTGGGTTTCTGAGGAGATAAATCTTTAAGGAAGTAGATTGCCTCATCTTCCTTCCATGGAGTGGCTGAGGGGTTTGAGCCACCAACCTTCCTTCTGGTTAGCAGTCTGAGATATCTAAAGAGGACATTGTCTGCTGGCACAATATGGTGTTTCTTCACCTTGGATGTATTTGAAGATAAGCATTGCCTAGGCTTAGGAAAGTCTTTCATGAACTGGGAAACATATAGAGATGCTAATTAATATTTAGCTCAGTGTCAAAAGCAGATGAGGGAGACAGGCCCAACCTCAGGGCTTCACTTTTTTATACTTCAGCTCATACCCATTCCCCTCATGAACTATTTCTATAGAGTTGTTTGAGATTTGCCTCTGAGCAAGAAGGAGGGCCTGCAATTCTTCAGTGTTATGATATTCTCTTGTACCTGTTTCATCTTAGATATAGGCAACCTAGCTGGAATCAAATGGATTCAGACAAGGAGACCTCTCTCTTTTAGGAATCCAATGATATGTATCAGTCTCTGACTGTGTTCAGTGGGCTTGCCGAAGCATGGCAGATCCTTGTTTTTCCCCTGTGAATTTTTCTTCCCCAAGTCAGTGATACTAACCCTGGTTTATTGAGTGACATCTGCAAAATCTTTTCTCTGGGCTTCAGCTTCTGATCACAAAATATCTGGAGAATGATAAGTACCCCTACTTCTTCATGGAGCTTCTGTGAAGACTAATGCAATATTGGGCAATTATTTTGCCCAATTACTTTGCCCTTCTAATTAATAGAAGAGATCAGTGGGGTGTGCAATCCAAGAAAATGTCTCATCAAAAAGTAGTTAACAGAACAACAAAATAACCAAGCATATGTACTGCTTATAATATTCTCAGTTTGGGGCTAAATATAGTGTGGGACACAAAAGACATGTAAGACAGTTTTTGCCCAAGAAATTCATAACAAGTTGTATAGACAATTACTCAAGTGATGTTCATAAAATATAAGACTAATTATATTTCATTTATTTTTTAACCAAATTCTTGTATACCTAAAAGAGATGTTACCTTAAAATTATTGCCTTGCTGCATAGAAAAATTAGTCCAAGTGACTGGTACACCATATGATCCACAGCCTATATGACCATGAGACCAGAAGAACTAGGTGGCACCCGGCTACCACCGTCAACCATTTGGAGGGGGATCTATGTAGGAGTTCCTGGATAGAATGGAAGAACAATGTAGAATAAAACTCAAAACCATTAAAAAAAAAAGGGGGACCAGGTTTGCTGGTCTGATAGAGCATGATAGAGCCACTGAGACTGTGGCCCCTAGCTGCCCTTCAAGTCTGGAATTAAACCCACTCCTGTGGCTTCCAGCCAAACAAAAGACAGGCATATGAGCTGAACATTTACATTAGGTAGATACACTCCTTGGAGAGATCAATTGTGGGAGAATGGAGGGACTGAGTATTCACAGGGAGACAGCTTGGGTGGCAGGGGTGCATGGGAGGGAAGGACATAGGGAAGAGGTGGCTATAGGGAGGAAGTGAGAGGGGAGCTGCTGCATTGTGGGAAATTGCAGTCATCAACGTCATGAGATAAAGTGTATGTGAGCTGCTATATGGAAAGTGAATTTGCTCTGTAAACTTTCACCCAAATCACAACTAAAATTAATATATATATATATATATATATATATATATATATATATATATATATATTGTCTTGCAAAGTTATTTACCTATTCTAATGGTGCTTCCACTGCTCCAAACATTTCTGGCATCTTCTTTAGTTCACTGATGTACAAGTTTGAAAGAGAGAGTTGACATCCACTTCTCAATGGAGTCTCCACCCTGAGTCCTCCACTGCAAAGAACATGGGCCAGAGGGTCAAAGCAGAGAGCCCAGGTTATCAGCTTCTGACTTCTGAAAGGAACACCTGGCCGCCTGGAGGTATCAAGTGATCTAGGGGGGAAAATGCAAAATAGGATGGATTGATTTCAGAAGACAATGAGAGCAGAGGATCAAAGGGTCTGGGAGGCACCAGTAGGCCTGAGAGCAAGCAAACCTCAGCGACACACAGCCAGTATCATTTTCTAGGGGAGATTCCTGATTAGAGGAAGGAGTTGGAAAAGAGTTGGTAAGTAGGAGAGTAGATCTCTTCCTGTGCAGCCCTCTGACCCATAAGCTTTGCAATTTGTGGCTTTGTAGGGCATGATGCCAGTCCTTTTCTGCAGATGGAAAAACGCCTGGCTAGGACATAAAATGAGGTAGCTACTCTTTATTTTTCCAATTCCATGTATTCACACACCGACCTCTCTCCTTTATTTTTCCAAAAAAAAGCTGCTCTTAAGATTTACCTGATGAGGCTTCAAGAAAGCTCAGTACTTTGAATAATAGCCTAGTTAAATTTTAATGCTAGGCTGACTAATCCCTGCCCTGTATTCAATCCAAAGGCCCAGATATTTAATGAGCAACTACCCTGCAAAGGCACAGACATGCACTTTGAAAGAATGATCTATGAATAATGTGTGATCCTCATCCTAAAAGATCTCATTCTCTGATAGTGGAGACCAAACTCTGCCATAACTGCCATGCAAAGTGGAACTTGTTAAGTATAGATGAGAAGCTCAAAGTGCTATGGCATTTCAAGCCAGGAGAGATCAGACATGCATGGCACTAAGTTGAGAAGGAAGGCTACAAGGAAGGATGACAACTGAGATGTGTTTTTCAAGATCTGTAGAATTTTTCCCAGCCAGTGATGGGCATGGTGGCTTTTCAGGGGGGAATAGGGAGACATGAGAAAGAGCTAGCACTGAAAGTTTGACTCAAAAGGTGGCAGGAATAGAGAAGGATGGGTCTGGAAGGATAAGGTAGGTAGGTACAAACCTAGAAGCCTTAAGTCTAGCATTTTGCCACTAATGTTTTACCACAAGGTAGTAACTTCTGAACAGATGTGGTCAGTACCAAATTTTGGGATAAGTATTCTGGTGGCAATAAATAGGATGGGCTGGAGGGAAGAAACAGAAGGCCATTGCAATATCTTGGAGAGAGAGGTAGTATGAAGGCCTGCATCAGCATAGTGGAAGTTCAAGTAGGAAGAAGATGGTAAGGAGAGGCATGGCAAAATAAACTTCTTCCATGTATCATCGTTAGTGCAATCCCTTGGTTGCAATGACTCCTGAGACAATGCTATGCAGGGCCAAATAGAATGGACCTTGGAGCTGTCCTACCTTTTTGATGTCCTGCCTCATATGAATCGCTGTGTTGCTTGAAACCACCAAATGCCTGCCATGAGGAGGGCATTCTGTGCCAGTATCCTCTCTGATCAGAGCCTCTGGTTCTTGAAACTGGGTACACGGCTAATTGGAACCATGGAGATCTTGTTTCCTAAAAATAGTTTATGTGCCCTTCTCTGAAAGAGCACAGGACTAGATGAAAGACAGAGATGCAAGTTCAGAGATTAAAACCTAGAGATGGATGGGAAAGAAGGAGGAGATGAAAACATAGAAAATAATTTCTAAAAGAAAAAAAGTTCCATTGGTTTAAAAGTGGCTAGGCCCCTCAAACACTGGGTCCTGGACCATGCAGAAATGTGGACATATCCTAGGACCCATAAAAGCCAAGATAATTGGGCATCCCAATCAATTTTCTTTGTTAGACAATTATTCAGTGATGGAAACACACTGAAAAAACTATTACACACATTGGGAAAAGGGTGTGTGTGTGTGTATGTACACATTTAATCATTTCCTAAGTTTGTTGCTACTAAGAATGAATCAAATTAAAGAGTGGGAATGAAGAAAGAATGAGTTTAGTTTATGGCTTCTAGTTGCACAGAGTTCCAGAGAGCCTGCTGGAATCTGCCAAGAGGATCTCTTTCTCTGCTATTCTGAAGATGTTAAATGGTTCTAGCTCTGAGAAGATGAAGGAGGAGCCTGACTGCCTCCAGAGATTTATTTACTATAACCTTTCCTCTAACCTGCAGGTCAAGGGTTGCTCTGACAAGTGAATAATGGGGTCGAGAGAAAGAGAAATTTATTAGAGTGTGGGCTTTTCTCTTTCTGCTGGGTGAACTTTGTGATTAGTGTCTCTGCTATTACTGGTTGCTACTGCATTGATTCCGTTCCATGGAGACCCTTTGTATGAGAGTAGAACTGTGCTCTACAGGGCTTCCAATGGCTAATTTTTCACAAGTAGATTGCCAGGCCTTTCTTCCAAGGTGCCTCTAGGTACAAACAAACCTCTAACCTTTTGGTTAGCAGCCAAGAATATTATCCATTTGCACTACCCCATAACTCCACCTTTGCTTTTATAAGAAAGTTATATTAGCTATAAAACGAAACATGAATTACTTTGCCACATCAGACAAACTTTAAAATACCAATGGCTTAATATTTTAAAAGGGTTTTTATTTCCTGCTATATTTGAGGCTGACACAGGTCAAGCATCTTCTCCATCTTATAGCTATACCATCTGGAACATGAGGCACCTAAGGTTATCCTGGGAGAGGAAGAAAAAATACTGGAGGAATTTATAGGGAGTTTTTAAGGGGCAGGCCTCAAGTGGCTTATATCACCTCTGCCCATTCATTAGTCAGAAGTTACACAGCTTCAACCTAACTGCAAGGGAGGCTGGGAAATACAAAAGGAGCACAAAAATTCTTGGTGCTAGAGAGCTTTTGCTCAAGGGCTTTCTAGTGGTCAGAAGACACTCAGATGATCTATATGTGACACTCAGGAGGACCAGCCAATTTGGCTTTGGGCTTCTGACATTTATTTTCTATTCTGCTCATTAGAAAAATGAAGATGAATGTCCAGATGAAGACCTTGATGGAAGGAGAGTATTTGGTAGTCTTGGATATGCAATGAAATTTAAAATCTTCACCATGGGGTCTGTGTTCTTAACTTTGGGACCCATGGGAGGGGAAGCAAAGAGAGACAGAAGACAATGGGAGGTGAAGAATGCAGGGGCAGCTGAAACATTGCCTCACTGTGTTCCCAGATTCCAATACTACATCATTGGCTTCCAGAACGCCAGTGTGACCTCACTGGATTCCAGTCTCTATATTTGTTCCCCATCAGCGCCTATTACTGTAAATAATCAAAAGGAATATAATAGGGTGAGAATTGCTGTTGCCATCCCCTTCGCCTTTCATAAAATATTTTTATATCAGAGAGGTCTGGCCCCAGCCACTCCTAGATCTATAATTAGGTCTGGGAGCTATGAGGATTGAGATTTAGCTAATGACATTTCATGGTTCAATCCTGGGGTCCCTTAGGCTTTCTAATATTTGTTGAAGCAAAGAACTGGGGTTACAGGTGAACCTGGGTAATTAGCACTAATGATATGTGGGTCTGTCTGCAGGTTCCTAAATTTCACCAATGAGAAAATGAGACCCTCCCCAACCTGATGTGCCAATTAGATGGCCTTCCCCAGGCTCTAACCTCTGCTCCCAGGGATATGAGAATGGTTTGGGTTTCATCAGTCACAACTGGCAGGTGTTCATTATCTTCATTCTATCATCCCTACCTCAGCCATCATTCTGCCATTCACATATCTTGTGATATGTGAATATGCAAAGCATTCTCTGGCTTGGGATGCCACCAAAGTTCTTGGCATGGCCTAGACTGCAGGGAAATGTCAGGGTCTTCATGGAGCTGTTAAAGTATGTGTGTCTAAGGCCTGGACACACAGCTAGATGTGTAATAGCAACATCATCTAGTGAAAAAAATACTTGAAGGGACAAATAAGACATTCACTGACTTTTCTTTCTGTTCTTCAAATTCCTTCATACTGTTCTCCACCTCTAGGACTTAAATCCTTCATCTTGGCTGCAAAGCAAGTCCATATCTCCATGATTTTGCATATATTCTTCCCTCTGATGGAATGCCCTTCCTTACCTTGCCCTGCTGAACTTCTGTTGACTCTTAAGACCCAATGCAATCAGTCCTCCTCCTTGACTTCTGTCTCTTCTAATCTGAATTGGCTGCTCCTTCTTCTGTGCTATTACAGCCCTTTGTATTTAACTTTGTTACAGCACTAATCCCACTGTGCTATATAGCACAATGCATTGATCTGTCTTTCTCCACTAAGTGATGAGCTTCAGGGAAGGGACTCTATCATCCTCATCATTAGAGTCTGGGATGGGTCAGGTATATAATCAATACATGTTTTCAGTGAATACATGCATTTCAAATGTTCATCCTTTTCCTATGCACAAAGATAATTATAAGACTGAGGAAGATAACAAATGCAGAGTGCTTGGGATGTTTTAGGATCAAAAGAGGGGGGCACCAATCAAATAGTATTTTGAGAACTCCAGCCTCCATTTGTCCTTAACTCCAGTGAATATGGTGAAGACAGGCAACTGCAGCTCTGTGCTGGGCCCTCCTTTCTCCTGTCTATGTTGGATCACAAGGGGGTGGGGGAAGAGGAGTGTCTTACTGCTTGAGCATTAGCAGGGCTGCTGTAAAATAATACAATCCCCATGGCTGAGAAGTCCTGTGGCCAGGCTAAGCCACCCTCCACCTTGTCATTAAGCTATTGTGCTTGGATATTAATAGCCCTGGGCAGTGTTGTCTGTGTGGGCAAGTGCTGCTTTTTCTGAGCTGTGTAAGCCCCCATCTCCCAGAGACAAAGTGCTCCACAAATAACTGCAGCATGTTTTGAATTCCTCTGGGCAGGGAGCCTGGGGATAATTAACAAGGCAAGGAGGAGCAGGGCTCTGGACCCAACACTCATAGAAGGCCAGAGCTAGGGGTACTGGGCTAGTTGGGGCCCATAGTGGAAGAAGCCTGGGTGACTGCAGGCGGACAGCCCTCCTGAAGAGAGCAGCTGGGAATCTCAAACAACATTGAGACTTTCTGGGGTTCCATTTGTTCATATGGGTTAAAGTTATGTCTATTTTATAGGTGTGTTTTGATGTGCAAATGAAGCTATACATGGGTAGGTGTCCATCCACTCAAGAGGCAAGTGATGATGATAAGGATGGTGGTGACAATGATGATAATGAATGGCGTGTTAGGAGAATATATTCTAGAGAAAAATGGTGAGTCATCTTAATGCTGATCACCTCTCAAAATTAATCACAACCAAAATACTAGGAATAAGGTTTCCACAGACTCTGCCTTTCACCCTCTGCTCAGGCCAAATGTCTTGGATGTCTCTGAACACAATCAATCCACTTGCACTTGGCAGAAGCTTTATCTTCTGTGCAGAGCTTTTCTTTCACCCCTACACATAGCCTTTTTTGGCTAACGCAGTCCTCTTTTTCTCTAAGAATGAGTTCAAAAGAAATATTTTAGAAAATGTGATTAAAAAGATCACTGTGTGCTCCATGCTATTGTTCTCTCTGTGCCTACTGGATCAGCCTGACGTTTTTTCCCACTTTCTAGGTGTGTGGCCTTGGGCAAGCTGTTCCATCTTTCTGTGCCTTAGTTTCCTCAACTAGG
Organism: Orycteropus afer afer; assembly: GCF_000298275.1. Lineage (NCBI taxonomy): Eukaryota > Metazoa > Chordata > Mammalia > Tubulidentata > Orycteropodidae > Orycteropus > Orycteropus afer. The sequence continues at coordinate 9,881,184 of NW_006921627.1, forward strand.
AACTATGCAGATAATAACAGTATTTATACATGAGCATGATATTTGATAAGAGAGCAATCAATGTTAGCTGGTATGCATACCTTCTCCCATCACCTGATTTGATATATTCCATCACCTTTTAAGAGATCTGAGGTTGGTTTTTGCATTGTCATAACTCTGAGTAACACAGACCCCTGACTACTCCATTCAGAGAAACCAAAAGAAATGGGAAAAAAACAATGATGTCTAGATTCTCCACTCCAACCCCAGCAGGGACTCAAGCGTCCATAGCTTTCCCTCCTTGTGGAAGCCCATGATGATGGTATTTAACTTCCAGGAGGAGTGTTTGCCATACAACTCACAAAACATAGCGGGAAATCCACTGAGTTCATGTGCTCAAGGATGTTTAGGCATGCTGTCACTTGGATGCTCAACCTGGCATGAAACAACCTATGAGAAGGCTGGACTTTCCCCCATTCAATGAACAGAGTGCCAAGAAGACAATGAAAGAGGAAAGACGCATAAAGTCTTAGGCTTCCTGCCTAGAATTCCCTGACAGAGCAATCCCCCAGGTCCCCAGGACACCTGTATCTGAGGAGCTTCAGATTCAGGTTTCTCTGGTTGTCCCTCAGCCGTAGTGAATCAGAATCTTGGGGGATGGAATTGAGATGCATGTGAAGCAGGGTCTCCAGGTAATGTACTGCTCACTCAAGTCTTAGAACCCTTCCCCAAGCATACAGTCAGTGAATCTGGGTGTATATGTGACATAGATTAGAAATCAGAGTGGAACTGGGAAGATTAGAGGCAGCTGTGGCTCCTGGGCAGCCTGATGGATTCCAGCATCTGGTTGCATGAGAAGTAGCTTTCAGGCCTGTAGCAAAGCCCTGGATATTTTCCACTGCCACATTTTCCTGGTGGCTTAAGACTGACAACTGTGTGTAGTGACTGTGACCACAGACTTGAGCTGAAGCTGGAGGAGTGTGAGATTTTTAAGACTGGACCCACTGCATGTAAACCCCCTTAGCCTCACTTTTGGAAGTACCTAAGGAGATCCAGATAGTTTGCTGGGGCACTAGGCATATCAAAGGAGCCTATTGTTCCAATTCCAGATTCTTTTACTCTGAAGATTACCTTTTGTATCAATATTACCACCTTAACATGAGCATAAAAAAGATTTACTGCATCTGAAGACAAGCCAATCCAAATTAGTCATTCTTCGAAAGATGGAAAGAGTATCAGTCCATTCTCAAATGTCTGTGTCAGTAAAAGTTAGCATTGAGGATGGCTATATAGATCTATATAACAGGACAATAGTTAGTTTATCCCGATTCTCCAAAAGCAACAGAGTAGCTTTGGGGGTGCCTCTACCTAGTGCCTCTGTTGTGAGGCTTCCAAATTTTAGGATCAAGGGAAGTGCATAGGAGAGAGTCAGTGGATGCATTTAATAATGTTATAGTTCTCTTTTGTTATTTTCATACAAACTTCTAATTCCCATTCTGAGAGACAATTAGCTTTATTTCAATGAGAAGCAATTTGTTAGGTGTACAGGATGTTCTGTTCTCTGATAGAATCATGTGGACCTCTACTGATTGATTCTGAACTTCTGTCTCAGCAAGTTATTTCTTGGTGTGTATATACAAGACAAAGGTTAAACCAAGCAGAAGTTGCATTGGGTCTGGAAGGCTATATCCTTTTGCATTTTTTGTATGTCTGTTCGTTTCTTTCATCTTGAGAAGAATGGCGAAAAGCATTTAGCTTTTGTAATGATGTTCTGATTTTTCAATGTGGAGTTAGTGGGAGGAAATGAATATGGGGTCCATAGCCTCTTTGGGGAAGCAGCAGAGTGGATAACCCAAGTGTGAATGGTAAGAAAGAGGAGCAGACTGCATCAGTGCCAGGCCAGGCTGTGGTGGGTATGGAACAATGCCAGCATCTCTGAGGAAACTGCCTCCTCATATCATCTCTGGATTTGACTGTTTCATGATACCAGACACTTCCCATGTTTTCTGATGTGAAAGGGATGGGGGCAGGGGGAAATCGGTGAAACATTAATATCAATGGCTGCACAGGATTATTTCGTTTCTTTGAAGGATTCATTACTTTCCTTACATGCACAGTCATAAATGATTTTTTGAAAAACATCAGAAGTCCCTCTGATGTAAAGATATAGAGCAGTTTGCTCAAAGACATACTATTTATTTTCCATTTCTTGATGTTTATGTCTAGAAGCAGGAATAGGATTGCATTCTCTAGCATTAATGTCCATCCCTCTAGATACTGATCTCCAGTGACAGTAGACACTGCAACAAGAGGAGGTAAGTTGGTCACCAGAAAGCAGTTTCCAAATATGAACACCTTGGGACCCTGATTAAAGCAAGGATTTTTTTTTATGATTATCATTATACCAATGTTCATTACAGCATGATTAGCAATAGCCAAAAGGTGGAAACAATCTAAATACCCACCAACAGATGAATGGATAAACAAAATGTGGTATATACATATACTGGAAAGCAACTATAAAGAGAAATGAAGTCCTGATACATGCCATAATGTGGATGGACCCTAAAAACATTATGCTGAGTGAATTAAGTCAGTTGCGAAACGACAAATATTATATGATACCATTTATATGAAATAAGCAAATGTTTAGAAACCAAAGCTAACTTGTGGTTGCCAGGGGTGGGAGGGAGGGGAAAAAATGGGAGTCATTGCTTAAGGGGCACTTAATTTCTATCAATGGTGGTGGAACAATTTAGAAGGGGATAGTAGTAATGGTTGCATGACATGATGAATGTAATCAATATTACTGAGTTATACATGTGAAAATTGTGGACTTGGCAAACGTTTTGTTACATATACTTTTACAACAATAAAAAAATTAAATGGAAAAGAAATAGCAGTAGTAGTAGTAAGCATACGTATACACGTCAGTTAGGGGAAGTGGGGTCCAGAGGTGGGTGGTTGGTGAGTGTGGGATTGGATGGCCTCCAGCAATCCATGGGATTCTGTTACTCTCCACCATTCAGAATATAGAATCTTCCAACCTTTGTGGCCACAGCCCCATGACCATTAATGTGAGTATTCTGTGGTAATGCCTCTAATCTTGTTTAGAATAGGGCCAAGCAAAGTGATTGATTGTTATCATTATCAGTAGTACTATTTGCAATTAGTAGTAATTGCATGCTCATCTTTGGAGATCTTTTGGAAGTAATTGAATCTCATCACTTAAGAATTCAGTCCTTTCTGCTCTCCTCCCTCTCCCCACCCCCACCCCCATCCTCAACCTGTGCCTGGAAAGGGGGAGAAAGCAATTAATATTAATCAGATCATTATGTTTCATTGAGATTTATGAAATGCTATGTTTCCTCGCATGGTCACATGCTATCTGTCTTTTAGCATCTTTGATATTTCATAGCAGGTATATACTTAAATCGGAATTCTGAGCAGTTCTCAGTCACTGACTTTCTACTTACAGAAACAAACAAGGTCTTTAATCATGAACTCTTCACTAGAAAGTCTTGTAAGCTATTTAGGCCAGAAAAGTGAAGTGGAACATATCTTAAGCCATAAGGTCTCTGTTCTTGCCCTCATATATCTTACATTCCAATAAAGTAGACAGATCAAGGATGAAATTCATTCACACATCCAAGTGCAGCTTATTGAATACTATTTATTCATTTTTTTAGATTTATTCATTTAGGAGCTCTGGTGCATGGATCAGCATCTGACTACTAACCAAAAGGTTGGTGGTTCAAACCCACCAGCCACTCCTTGGATTGGGCAATCTACTGCCTTAGTGATATCACCTCGGAAACCCAAGGAGTGGTCACTATGAGTCGGATTTATTCATTTATATGGTTTCTGTTCCCAGGAAACTTTGTGGATCACAACAGAACACTGTCCAAAATAGTGTTGAAGAAGAGCCGCTACAGTTGTAAAGAAACAGTGGCCTCAAACATACTAAAGACTGTGAGGCTAGTGCAGGACCAGGCAATGTTTTCTTCTGTTATACATAAGGTCACCATGAGTTGGAACTGACTCCACAGGAACTAACAACAAGAGACATACATTTTTTTTAAAAGTAACTATAATAAAAATAATAATAATTGCAACTTGTGTTTAATGTATGAGAAAAACAAAGTGCTGTGATACATATAAAGGCATTTAAATAGCCTTGACAGAGGAGAGAGAAAAACAGAGAGAACGAACAGGCTACAATGGTTACAAGCACAAATTCTGGACCCAGACGACCTGGGTTTGAATCTTACTCTACCACTTGTTAGCTGTGTAACTTTAAGCAAGTTATAGAACTTCTCTGTGGCTAAGTTACTGCATCTGCAAATAGGAATATTTGTAATGAGCTTAGAATAGTACCTGGCCCAGAACTATGTACTAATTGAGTTGTTAATGCAAGGACCTAGTGAATGAATTTCTCTACTGTCAAAGTAACTCCTAATGTGGCATTTCCATGACAAGGACCATATACTTTGAAGGGCAATGGTGCATGGGAGCTGGCTCTACCAATTTTCCTGTGCCAATTGTTAGCATTTCTTCCAAACTCTGCATTCAGTGACTTGAAACACATCCTTATTCAGTGGTAGCCTGAAACCAGCCATGGTAGGAATATTTACACCACTGAAACTGGCAAATACTACCAATCAGGGTTTGTTTTGTTTTTCTTTCTTGAAGAGGTGGTTGTTAAACATTTAACAGGAAACTACTGGTACACATATTTAGTGAGAGTAATGGGGAGTTGATATTCTTCCTAATAGTTCAAAACTAATCCAATTCTAGTGTGATGTATTTTGTGAAATACATATTTGTTAAGAAATTCAAACCACCAAACCACCATGTCTTTTTTTTTTTTTTTCTTTTTTAAAGGATTTGGGTCTCATTTGCCTAGGAGCTGGCAATTATATTACAAGACAAGGATGTGATAATTGCCATTAATATTGTCATTAATATTGCCATTAATGTTGTACCATAGAGATAAGCTCTGTATCAGCAGACTGTATTCATGGTTTTGGATAACTGCCTGACGGGCGATGACTTAGGAGGGGCCTTTAAAATCCAACCCCTCATAACTGTTGGGAAATGAACACTTAATGACCCAATCACTTAATCAACTACTATAAAAATAAAGTGTAATGTAAGAAAAACCTGTTCAACAATCATCAATTACTAAGCATTGAAATGTATTCTAATGAAAGGTGAAGCTGCATAACATTTACATAAATGTAAGCATAAAGGTAAAAAACCAGCTGTCAGTGGAGTTGATCTCCTATTTACTTTTACTCTAAAATTCTAAGATCTGCTTAGCTGAGATGTTCTCTAATGTACATTGTAACTCCAAGATTCTCTAATTCTGTGAATATTCTTCTCAGTGATACATATTTTTTGTTACATACATACATAGCAAAAAAAAAAAAAGGTCATTTCCTGGGATCTTAAAAGCTTGCAAGTGGCCATCTAGATGCATGATGGGTCTCTCTTCATTCTGAGCAAAGAAGAATGAAGAAAACCAAAGATCCATGGAAACAATTAGTCCAAGGAACTGGTACACCATACTATCCTCAGCCTATATGACTATGAGACCAGAAGAACTAGATGGTGCCCAGCTACCTTTGTCAACCACTCAGAGGGAGATCTATGTGGGAGATCTTGGATAGAGTGGGAGAACAATGTGGAACAAAATTCAAAATCATTAAAAGGGACCAGGTTTTCTGGTCTGATAGAGCCTGATGGAACCACTGAGACTATGGCCCCTAGCTGCCCTTCAGGTCTGGAATTGAACCCACTCCTGTG
>NW_006921627.1:9891490-9924197 GCF_000298275.1 Orycteropus afer afer
AGAACTAACAGATCTGTCCTGGAGGAAGTGCAGCCAGAATGCTCCTTGGAAGCAAGATGGCCAGACTTCATCTCACCTATTTTGGTCATGTTATAAGAAGGGACCATTCCCTGGAGAAGGATGTCATGCTTGGTAGGGTGGAGGGTTGACGAAAGAGGGGGAGGCCTTCAAGAAGATGGATTGACACGATGGCTGCAATGACGGGCTCAAGTATAGCAGGGATTGTGGGGCTGGTGCGGGATCGGGCAGTGTTTCATTCTGCTGTGCATGGGGTCACCATGAGTCAGAAACGACTCGACGGCACTTAACAACAACAGCCATCATCACTATCTATTTCCAAGTTTTTCCTTCACCCTTGACAGAAGGTCCATGACCCACTAATGATAACTTCTTTCTCCTTTCTTCCCACCTCTGATAATCACTAATAGACTTTGGTTTTTATACACTTGCCTATTCTAGATACTTCATATCACTGGGATGATACAACATTTGTTTCTTTGTGACTGAGTTATTTCACTCAGCAAGTTTTTAAGGTTCATCTATATTGTAGCATGCATCAAGATTTCATTTCTTTTCATGGTGGAGTAATAGTCCATTAAATGTATCTACCACATTTTGTTTTCGCATTCATCTGTTGATAGAAATTTAGAATGTTTCCACCTTTTGGCTATTGTGACTAGTGCTATGATGAAGATTGGTGAGCATTCATCTGTTTGTGATCCTACTTTCAATTCTTTTGAATATAGACCTAGAAGCAGAACTGCTAGATAGTATGTTAAGTCTATATTTACGTTTTTGAGGAACCTCCAAACTTTTTTCCACAGTGGCTGTACTGTTTTATAGTCCCACCAGAAATGAATGAGGGTTCCAACTTCTCCACATCTTCACCAGCATCTGTTGATGTTATCATTAGTTGCTGTCAAGTTGATTCTGACTCATGGTGATCCCGTATGTGTAAGTAGAATTGTGCTCCACAGGATTTTCAAGGATCGACATTTCAGATGCAGATTGCCAGGCCTGTCTTCCACGGTGCCTCTGAGTGGGTTCAAACCACTCATCACACTGTTTTCAAAGTTCATCCATGTTGTAGCATTGCAGCGCAGTGAATTACTTGGTATGGCTTGTCTACCCATGGTCTCTTTGATTCTCACCAGATGACTGGGTGCTTTGTGGCCCACTAAGGGGATAAGATAGCTTGTTAATAATGTAAATGGCAGTCATGTGTGGGTGGGACAATGCAAATTAATAATGTAAATGGCAGTCATGTGTGGGTGGGACAATGCAAATTAAGTGTGTGGAAGACTAATGTGAGGATTGGTCAGTTTTCCCATCTCAGTAGGCTTACAATGAGGCATCCAAGAGAGAAGAGCTGACAGTGGAGTGCATCCTTGGACCTGAGATTCCTACACTGAGACAGTAGAGAGATGGCAGCAGAGGAAGTAACAGAACCAAGAGACTGGCATGAGACCAAATAGCAGGCTTCCTGGCCCATGGAGCAAGAAAGCTGAGTCCCTTTGGGCAGGAGCCTTTTTGGTGGAGTAGGGTGCCTCTTTGGGTACCTATGAGTAAAATTGATAGAGTTTTGTAATACTAGCCTGAGCAAGGCAGTGGCTGAGATCAGAGAGGAGTGTTCCTGTGGCATGGCTGAAAAGAAGCTGTCCTGATTGAAGAATTGTATCCTGAGTGTTCCTGAATAAGAACTGTAATCTGTTACTTCCTTAATAAATCCCATTATCATGAGTATATTTTGTGAGTTCTGTGGCCATTGCAACAAATCATCAAACTTAGCATGGCAATGCCATGGGAGGAATGGTTTGTGTCAAAATTAGTGGAAAGGTTGGAGGTTGATGGCATGTCTGATCACTGCTTCCTAGGAACAAACATTGGGCTGCTGGTGCCAATTCTCTTTCCCGCTTGTGAAGTTAAACGAGGCTGGAAGACAGTGTCCCCATGCCTTTTTGCAAACATGTATCAGGTCTTCATTTATCTTCATGGAAGAGTAATATTCTACCAACCTTTCAGCTAGCAGTCAAGTGCTTTATTTGCACCATGTGTTGCCCAGGAGGGAGCACACTAAATGCTTTGCCTGTCCATCTACCACTAGCTCTGTGTTAAAAATCTATAAGAAACAAAACAATACATGTGAAACTGTGTCCTCTCCTTCTGTGGCACCCATGGCAAGCTATTTCCCTGCAACCCCACATCCTCCCTAACTGCTCTTTTTTCCTTTACTTGCAGTTATTCACTGAATGCCTTCCATGTGCCAGACACATGGGAACAAGAATAATGAAGGAAGCAAAGTTTGTACACAACAGACTAGGAAGCTAATCCAGGGACAAGTTGCTTCTCTATACCCTTCTTTTGTTCCTTATCTCCTAAACATAGATGTCCCTCAAGGAGTTGGCACTATTCTCCTTAATTCCACATTCATAGAATATTTGTGACACAAGAGGCTTATTCTTACACCTGAACAACAACAACAAAAAAAAAAACCTTCTAACAACTAGACCAATAAACAACATCACAAAAAATGGAAAGACATTGAAGTTGCCAAGAATTTCATTAACCTTGGGTCAACAATCAATGTCCATGTAAGCAACAGTGAGGAAGTCAAATGACATATTACATTGGGTGAATCTGCTGCAAAAGACCTCTTTAAAGTATTAAAAAGCAAAGATGCCACTTTGATGGCTAAGGTATGCCCGACCCAAGCAATAGTATTTTCAATCACCTCATGTGCATGCACAACCTGGACAATGAAAAAGAAAGAAGAAGAATTGACACATTCAAATTGTTGGTGAAGAATATTGAATATATCCTGGACTACTAGAAGAACAAACAAACCTGTCTTGGAGAAAGTATAGCCAAAATTGTCCTAAGAAATGAAGTTGGCAAGACTTCATTTTACTTACTTTGGACATGGCATCAGGAGGGACTAATTGCTTGTAGAAGACATCTTGCTTAGTAAAGTAGAGAGCCTTTGAAAAATTCATCTATGAGATGGATTGACACAGTGCAATAAAGGTCTCAAACAGCAATGATTGTGAGGATGGTACAGGACCAGGCAACATTTTGTTCTGTTGTACATAAAGTTGTTATAAGTGAGAGATGACTTGACTCTACCTAATAGACATTATTTTAGGACAAGATATGGATGAAAGACCAATGGCCAGGATGTATAGGAGAAGAGGCAGGTTTGGTGTGGAGGGAGCAGAAATGAGCTCACTTTTTATACATGTTGAGTTTGAGGTACCTGTGGGACTCTCCTTCCACCCCCAACCCCACTTCCGGTAGAGAAGTGTATAGATGGATGGAAGTTGGAACCTGGGGAAAGAGACATGTGCTGGAGCTGTGTACTTTGGGGTTGTAAGTATACAGATGACCTTGGCATATAGAGGCCACAGGGAAGGGTTAGGATCACTAGGGAGGAATGTTATTTTGGTTAGCTGCCTTTGAGATGTTCCCTGATTCAAACAGACCCCACGCACAACAGAATAAAGTGTTGTCTCACCCTGTGCCATGCTCATGATTGGTCTGGATCAGACCGTTGTGATTTGTAGGGTTTTCATTGGCTGATTTTAGAAAGTAGATCACCAGTGCTTTCTTCCTAGTCTGTTTTAGTCTGGTAGTTCTGCTGAATCCTGTTCAGCACCATACCAAACCAAAAAATGGGAGCTCTGGTGGTGTAGTGCCTAAGGCATTTGATGGCTAACCAGAAGGCTGGCAGTTCAATTCAGCACCATAGCAACACACAATCTTCCACTGACAGAGAGTTGGTGACTGTGCATGAGGTATACTAGCCTGGAAGGACAAATAGCTAATGAAAGGGGAAGGGTTGTGAAAATGGAATCAGGACAAGATATCACAGACAAAGTAAGAGATGCTTGCCGACTGGTCTCATAGAGAAAGAAGAGAGAACAGAAGGCTCTTTTTCACCTCATGGACCTCCTAAACTAGAAAAACCAAACTCACTGCCATCGAGTCGGTTCCCAGCCATAGCAACCCCTCGTTGGGTTTCCAAGGTGGTATCTCTACGGGAGTAGATTTTCCAGTCTTCCTTCAGGAGTGGCTAGTGGGTCTAGGGATTCCTTATTTTTAAGTGGAGGAGGCTTAGGGGATTTTCAGTATGAAAAACATTTGAGTCTTGAATCCATTGCTCTTCTTCTGTCCTAATCATTAGCCTGGACTTCTGCACTCTCACATCATACCACCCAACACTCATTGTCATCTAGACAATTCTAGTTCATAGCAACATTGTAGGACAGAGTAGAGCTGTACCATATGGTTTCCAAAGCTGCAATCTTTACAGAAGCAGACAGCCATATCTTTCTCCACTGGTGGGTTAGAACCACTGACATTTTGGTTAGCAGCCAAGTGCTTAACCACACTGTACCACCATGGATACTTCTCACATCACATTATCCCCACTTTCTAGTTTTCTTTGAGGATGCTACTAGGTAGTACAGGCTCCAGCAGAATCCTGGGTAAGGCAGAGAAATAAGGGGGTGCCTTACCCAAGCTACCTTACCTCTTCCATCACCACTACTCACTCCCAAACAATGAGCCACTTCATGAAACAGCTACTGAGCCTCAGTATGAACCATAAGGGAGGCTACTCCTAAGCTCCTAGCTCTTTGTCCCACCCCAAGCAGAACTGGCAGAATGACAAAAAGCAGCAGATTTTTCTAAAACAGTAATACCTTAAGGTGCCTTTTGCATGCCCTTTCCTTTACATTTTAATGGCATGCTAAGGTTGAATTAAAATGGAATTCCTAAGGAAATAGACAATGTCTAAATCAATACTTGCTGATTAGCATCACGAGGATGAATATCAAAAGATATAAAAGTGATTGTGGGGCCCAAACCAGAGAGAGCTTTGGTGAATAAACCCTCCTGTGTCCATTAACTCAAGCCTGACTAATGTTAAACTACAATAAAATATCTAGGAAATTCTGGCCAGATCCACTTTAAGCCCGCAAAATGTAGCCTAATTAGCACTATAATGACAAATGCAGAAAGAATTAATTATGCCCAAAGATTCCTCATAAAGTCCAGTTTTACAAACTCTTCCTTTTCTACCAACACAATGTCTAGAAGGCTCCGGGAAGCTGATATACAGCTGTGCTGCCTCTTATCCATGTGCTGAGCTAAGACAGTCCTCCACGTGGGTATCAGGGAATGAGTTACAAACCCCCCTTCTCCCTGTGTTATTCAATGCAGTATTCAGTCTCCTTTCCCTCTTAATTGCATCTATAGATGCACGTGTGTATCTCTTTCTCCAGCCACTTGTCTATTTATGCATTATTAGTGTAATAGTTATAAATGCAGATGCTAGGTCTGCATTCTTTAATCTCTCTTCTGACCCATGTGACTTTGGAAGGTTTCTTCATACTTCAGTTTCCCCATTTGCAAAATGGGGAAAATAATAATACCCATTCATAGGGTAGGAGCTCTGGTGGTGCAATGCCTAAGGCATTTGACTGCTAACCAGAAGGCTGGTGGTTCAAACCCACCAGCCACTCCTCGGAAGGAAGATGGGACAATCTACTTCCGTAGAGATATCGCATCAGAAACCTAAGGAGGGATCGCTATGAGTTGGATCTAACTCAATGGCAGTGAGTTTAGACTCAAAGGTAAGTGTGAAAATCAGATGAATTATTACATGTAATATTATACATATTACCTGGTGACATCAAGTCAATTCTGTCATAGTTGGACCCTTTAGGACAGAGTAGAATTGTCCCATAGGGCTTCCAAGGCTGTAAATCTTTCCAGAAACACACTGCCTCATCTTTCTCTCATGGAGTAGCTGTTGGGTTTGAACCATCAACTTTTTGGTTAACAACTAAATGCTTTAACCACTATACCAGCAAAGCTCACTTAAAAGGCCTATAATTAATAGTGACTGGCATTGAGTAGCATGCAATGAGTATAGGCTATTATTATTTTTGTCCTTCCACTGCCTTTTTTTTTTTTTTTTTCCTTCTAATTTTAGCTGCAATGAGATGGAAAAGAAGATACTTGGACAACGTTGCCCTGTTAACATCTCCCTCCTCAGAGTGTGCACAAATCTGGGGTGCTATGGAGGGAGAAGCCTTTAATAGAGAGCATTTGGCTTAGTCTAATCCAGTTACAATGAAGAATCTAAGAATTAGGTAAGGAAGGTGACCTCCTAATATCACCTAAGTAGTCTCATTCCACTCAAACATCCATAAAGTGCTTACTGTGCCTAGGACAGTCCCTGGGTGGTGCCAATGGTTTAACACACTTGGCTGCAACCACAAGGTTGATGGTTTGAGTCCACCCAGAGGTGCCTCAGAAGAAAGGTGTGATGATATTTCAAAACATCAGCCATTGAAAACCCCATGGAGCACAGTTCTACCTGACCTACACGGGGTCACCTCAATAGCAACTGGCATAACTGGTACCCAGAATGTATGCTAGTTACTAGGACTACAAAGATAAATTAGTCCCTGTTATATAAATCTACCACAGTGTGGGAAAGACAAACACATTCACAAAACATGTAGATATAATTTGTCAGGATAGGTGGTAAGATATGAAGTCTGAGAGACTATGGGAACAGACAAGGGACACTGAGTCCAGCCTGCAGATTTGGAGAAGGCTTCTAGGAGTAGCTGATGCTTGAATTTGATTTTAAAGCAGTTAGCCAGGGAGAAAGAGCAAGAGGCAAAGCACAGGTATGCAGGAGCAAGGTGTGCCTGAGGACCACCAGCAGTTTGTCAATATGGCAATGAAGAGCACAAGAACAGGGAGGGGCAAGAGATGAGATTAGATGCGAGTTTTGTACCCTGGCAAAGAGATTGAAGCTATTTCTGCACATAATAGAGAAATTGTCATAGAGCTACAAGACAAATCCAAAGGGACCAGTAAGGTTAAGCAGAGGAATAATATGTTTACATGTAGATAGACGATTCTGGCTTCAGTTTGGAGGGTGGATGTTGAAAGACTAATATGAAAGGAAAGATTTCAAAAGGGAACTGACTTCAATAAGTTGAATAAGAGCTGATAAGGATCTCAACTAGAGCAACAGAAGGGTAGAGGGAAGGGGCAGATTTTAAAAGTAATTAAGAGATAATGTCAGCTGGACTTAATGAAAGAAAAAGGAGTATAGGATGATCTAAGTTTCCAACTTGGGTGACCATGTGAATGGTAGAATTATGGATTGAGAAGGTAAGACTATAAAAGGAAGAGTGAGAAAAGATAAATGGCTATGCCCAGTAGGCAATGAGAGGGCAAATGTGACTCTTAGGCAAGAGATTCTGGCTGGAGATTGTGATCTGGTAGTCATCAACATGCAGGCAATATTCAAAACGATAAGAATTACTAAGACCACCCAAAGAGAGCATTTATAGGAAGAACAGAAGAGAATCAAGACCTTTTTCCTGGTTAAAAAAAAAAAAAAAAACACTGCCATTGAATAGATTCTGACTCATAGCAACTCCCATCGGGTTTCTGAGGTGGTAAATATTTGCACAAGTAGATTGCCCAGTCTTGCTTCCATGGAGTAGCTGGTGGGTTTGAATCACTAACCTTCTGGTTAGTAGTCAGATGCCTTAGGCACTGTGCCACCAGAGCTCCTTTATGCGTGGATATAACACATTTAAAGGGAAGGTTGAGGTGTTTTCTATGAAAAAGTATGGTCATTAAATTTGTATGTCAACTTGGCTGGGCAGCTGGTGGTAGTTATTCCCCATGATGAGACTGGCAATCAACTCCATGATGGGATCTACCACAAGCAGCTGAGTAGCTGCCTTTGGGATGTGGTCTGCTTCCTGTATATAAGGAGAAGCCTTAGGGATAGTTTCTAGCTTATAGCACGCTGGGACCCTGCACAAAGCCATGTCATTGATCAGCAGCCTGCCATGCTCTGCCAACCAATGGACTTAAATTAATGGCCTTGTGTGGTTTGGTAACATCGAGACTGTGCCTTTTTACTTGTCAACCTTAGGCTTCCCAGCCTCAGCAGCCAGCATCTGTCTGAGTGAAGAAACACCTCTAGCCCCAGTGGGCCAGGAACAGGTGGCAGAGCTTGCCCCCTAGGTTGAGGGGCTTTCACCCAGCCCTAGAACCTGGCACTTTGAACTTGGACTTAAAGCCTCCAAACTGTAAGAGAATAAACTCGTGTTTGTTAAGCCCATCCCATTTGTGGAATATATTCCTGTCAGAGTAGCACTGGGTATCTAAAACAGAATATAGTACCGAGAGAGTGGGCTGCTGCTCTGACAAATACCTAAAATGTGGAAACAGGAGTGGAGTGCATCCTTGACCTGTGACCCTGGCAGAGGGACCCCAGCATACGGCATAAGAGACAGCAGGAGCAGAGCCAAGAGACTGGCAAAGAGATACCGGCAGAGAGATCAGCATGAAAGATGGCAGTAGCAGAGCCCAGAGACCAGTGTTAAACAGCGACAGGCTTACCAGCTCATGGAGGAGAAAGGAGGGTGCCATTGGGTAGGTGGCTTCCTGGTGGAGTGGGTTGCCTTTGGGCATTAATTGGTGAAGAGCCTGGCATAAAATGGAGTAGAAGTTGGCCGGCCCATGGAACAAGAAAGCTAAGTGTCCTTTGGGCAGAAAGATTTCTGTCGGAGTGGGTTGCCCTCAGACATTATTAGGCAGAAGTGGAGAGACTAAGGAAATGGGAAGCAGAGCTACCTCAGCCTCAAAGGGTAGGACCATGGCCTTTAGGGTGGAACCACTATAGCCCCCTAGGTTTCAAAGAGTTTGACCATCACCAACTTGGTTCTGGAGTGTGGGGCTGCTCTTTCATGTGAGCCAGTGGGATGGAGCCACAGCCACTGCCCAAGAGTGAGGGGGCAGAGCTTCCATGCCCAAGAGGGAGAGGAATGGGGCCTGCCAGGCCAAGGGGGTGAGGTCACCATTTAAGGGTCTAGGGGACTGGAGCTACCTAGTGAAAGAGATCTGTACAGATGCCACCCAATGAAGATCTGTACAGGTGCCAAGTTGACAAGGGGTAGAAGGCTGGGCAGCTGGTGGTAGTTATTCCCCATGATGAGACTGGCAATCAGCTCCATGGTGGGATCTACCACAAGCAGCTAAGTAGCTGCCTTTGGGATATGGTCTGCTTCCTGTATATAAGGAGAAGCCTTGGGAATAATCTCCTGCTTATGGCACGCTTAGACCCTGCATGCAGCTGTGTCATTGTTCAGCAGCCTGCCATGCTCTGCTGACCTTGGGACTTACAATGGACTTAAATTAATGGCCTGGTGTGGTTTGGTAACATCGGGACTGTGCCTTTTTACTTGTCAACCTTGGACTTGTCAGCCTCAGGAGCCAGTAGCTGTCTGAGTGAAGAAAAGCCTCTAGCTCCAGAGGCTGGGACCAGAAGGCAGAGCTGGACCCCAAGGATGAGAGGCTTTCACCCAGCCCCTAGAGCCTGGCACTTTGAATTTGGACTTAAAGCCTCCAAACTATAAGAGAATAAACTCCTGTTTGTTAAGGCCATCCTATTTGTGGTATATTTCTGTCAGACCAGCACTAGGTAACCAGAACAAGAAGTAAAAGAGAAATTATTATAGAGGTACTAGACAAATCAAAAGAGACCATCGGGACAAATGCCAAGAGAGTAAGGCATTCATGGTTACAATGCTAAATGCAGAAGGATTGTTTGTTAATATAGCCAATTGCCATCTAGTTGAACCCATGTGTGTCAGAATAGAACTGTGCTCCATAAGGTTTTCAACAGCCAAATTTTTAGAAATAGATCTCCAGGCCTCTCTGCTGAGAGACCTGTGTGTGGGCTTGAACTGTTAACCTTTCTGTGTACATTAACTATTTGCCCCACTCATAAGGGGGCCATTCCCATGTTCCTGGCTCTTTGTCCAACCAGAATAGGAACTAGGTCTGATAAGATAAAAGCTGAGAATCATCCAGTGAGTTTGGCAGAATCACCCTGGCCTCCTGCAGACCTTGGCTAGGGCCGTTGGAGTGGAGCAGTGAGAGAGACCAGGTTGTAGAGTGATTTATTTGTGAAATAGTGGAGACAGTAATTGTAGATATCTATTTCAAGAACACACAACTCTTTTCAGCGAGATGAGAGACTATTGTGTTGATTGGAAGAGGATTTAGGATCAGGAGAGAGATTTTATAAGAAGACAAGAGACTTAGGTACGTTTATGGGCAGAGAGCAAAGAGCCAATAGAGAAGAAGAAATTGAAGACATTGTAAAGAAAGGGACAGTTGTTGAAACAAAGTTCTAGAGGAGCAGAAGTGAATTGCATCAAGAACCACAAGGATCAGCTATTAACTGGAAAGAGACAACATGTTTTCTGATGCTAGTGGAAAGAAACTGACCGTGGAGGAAGAGGTAATAAATTTTCAAGAGGGTAGTTAGTGGTGGAGGACCATGGAGTTGAAGTACCTTATTCTAGATGGCCTCATTTTTTAAGGACATAGGATTACATTTGTGGTGTCATGAGTATGGGATTGGGATTATGCAAAGGATTTAAAGAGAGAATTTTCTGAGTATCAAAAGGATCATCAAGTAATGCAAAGATTCCAGATGAGGTTACTGGACTAACTGGGATCCAAGCCCAGGTCCTCAGATTCTCTGGATGAGAGCTCAGCTGGAGCATTTATCTTCAGTCTTGGTATAGTTGCATACCAATTATTTCTAGTTCTGCATTTCTCTTCTGATTCCAAAACAAGTCATTCTGTATCCATACTACTTCAGATAAATTCTCAGAATTACTGCTGCTTGGCTCCTTGTTTGGACTTTGAGCTATGTCAGTGAGGATATTTGCGACACTGTTTATAATATAGATATTAAGTCTGAGATCCAGGAGTCCTCCATCGCCTCTGCATCCCAAGCCAAAATAAGCAGGCCACAAATATCTGCTGCTATCAATCCTATAACAAATCCAGATTTTATCAGGTCACACTTCTCTCCCCCAATTGCCTTGCATTAGACACCATGGAAAATCAGAGCCTATCTTAGTTCTCAGTGATCTGGAAGAATAGTGCACTTTAGGACCCAATGACTGACAGTTGATTTTTTCTTTTTTTAGAAGTAACCATAGAGGATAAGGGCAATCCAAAATTTATCTGTAAGCAGAGAGCCATAATTGGTGACTTATCTTAAAGCCAAGAAATAGATGGTGGTCTACTTTCTTCCCTGTGAGCTGAGATTCTGGGGACCTTGATTGTTTCCACAAGACAATGTAAGCAGAGCAGGCAGGAGATAACAGATGATGTTGGTTAAGTCAGAGTGTTTTCTGGAGTTGAGGGAGGACATGTGTGGAGGTGGTCCATGGGGAGAGTAAGAATGAGTCTCTCAGAAGTGCTGTGATTTTACATTTTCTCCATGGAGGCTAGAGCAAGGGTCTAAATCCTGGAAGTCTGTGGTGGCCCCCCTCATGCCTGTGTGAGTGTCCTGGACATTTACAACCAGGTCAACTATAAGTCTTTGGGTCTTTTTGTCCATTCACTTTTGGTTGTTGAATTAGTGGGATCAAGGGTGCCCCTTGGTTTCATTGTGCTTTCCTAGTATTTGTTCAACTGTTTTAACAGTAGAATAGCCTAGACTCTGTTAAGAAGTTGCAAATTTGGAGTCCTTCTTAAAAGCATTCAAGGCAAAAGTGAAAAATGTGGACTTAATAGAAACAAAGGTGTCACGAGGATGGAGTTTCTTTCTTTCTTCTTGCTTCTGCTGTTATTTGTTCAACTGTTTTAACAGTAGAATAACCTAGACTCTGTTAAGAAGTTGCAAATTTGAGTCCTTCTTAAAAGTATTCAAGGCAAAAGTGAAAAATGTGGACCTAATAGAAACAAAGGTATGTCACGAGGATTGAGTTTCTTTCTTTCTTCTTGCTTCTGCTCTAAAATGTAGTGGCTTAAAACAACAACTCATTTAATTGTGCATGATTCTGTTGATCTGGAATAGAGAAAAAGGCTAAGCAAAGATGACTTATTTCTCTTCTGCTTGGTTTTGAATAGGTACAACCAGAACCAGAGGATCCTAGATACCCTTAATGCTTATGTAGGCACTTGATGCTGGCATTCTGCAGGAACATCCTAATGCTCCTTCATTTGGCTTCTCTTTCCAGCAAGTTAACCTGGACTTGTTTATAACAGTGGCCCAGGGCTCCAAAAAAACAAAGTGGAAGATGCCAAACCTCATAAGGCTTAGGAACAGAAGCCACACAATGTAATTTCTACCAAATCCTATTGGTCAATCATAACAAAGCCAGCCTGGATTCATTGGGAGAGGATGTAGATTTTACCTCCTGATAAAAGGATAAAAGGATTTCCATATGCTTATAGGTACTTCATGATCTCCTTCAGGTCCAGATGTGGATGAGACTCCTGAAGATTTGTGAATGAAAAAAGATAAATTGTCTGCCCACCACACACACAACACGGAAGGGAAGACATTCCTATTCAATAAAGGTAATGTGAGGAAACACATTCCAATCACTGAACCAGAACAATTCTGAAATCCAGGCATGTGTTGTCAGTTCCTTTGACTCCAGAGGTAAAGAATATGGGTCCACAATTTATTGTTTTCCTCAGCTCTTGGCTCTGCTCTCTGGGTTTCACTCTTTGAGACATCTTTCTTTTGCTATAAGTAATAGGCTGTGTTTTCAGCCGAGTAGCTCTCTCAGCTTCCTTTCTGCCCAAATAAAATTTAGGGCTCAGAAGCCTCTTCTCATTTTTAACTCATTTTGTCCCTTTAAATCCAAGCTTTTGGTGCTTTTTGCAATATACTTCTCTTAAAACTTTATAGGTTTTCTATGAACTGCCAGAATTTATTCTATGCCACTATCACAGATTGTTTCCAAAGATGCAATGACAATCACTTCAATCCCAGGAAAACTTTTAAAATGTGAGTGCCATTCCTTCCATGAAGAAGTGGAGTGTATTCTCCCTGTCACTGAATCTAGACTGGACTTGTGACTTGCTATGACCAATAGTATATAAGAGAAGTGGCACTGTATGACTTACAGGTTTAGGCATTACTAGAAGCTTCTGCTTAAGGCATTTGACTGTTAACCAGAAGGCTGGTGGTTCAAACCCACTAGCTACTCCTCAGAAGGAAGATTGGGCAATCTACTTCCATAGATACATGCCTCAGAAACCCAAGGGGAGGTTGCTGTGAGTTGGATTCGACTCATTGGCAGTAAGGTGCCCTCCCGCCTCCTTTTGCATTCTGAGAGCCTTGCACTGCCATGGAAAGTCCAGACTATCTTGCTGGGGAAAAGGGCCAAGTGTAGGAATGCTGAGATTTCTCAGTTTTCTGCCAGCAATGATGCAGACATAGGAGGGAGCCCAGGGACATTATGTGTCCACATTTGAGCCTTGCCTGAATTCCTAACCTACAGAATTGTGAGCAATAAAATTATTACATTTTAAGCCATTAAATTCAGAGTAGTTTGTTATACAGCAAGAAATAACCAGAAGAGGATGGCTGGTTCCAAGAAGTTTCACAAATTAGTTTAAATTTAGTCAATTCGTTAAGTTTTGCAGACTCAAAAATTCAGTCTCATTGAGATCCTAATATAGATCAGACTAGAAGATAATGACTTATGCTAACCAAACACACAAAGACCAATGAATGAACTGTAATGTCAATTCATTCAAATATGTACTTATATTTTGCTGTCAGGTAGATAAGATGATCATTATTATCTTCTGGTCAATGAAGTTTTTTTCCTGTAGAAAAGCTATTTGGGGTGACAATTCATAAGCAGAGGTTATTTGGTGAAATAGATCTAGAACATGGGGAGTCAGATAAATAGAATGTCCATAGGTGTGAAGGATGGTCATAACTTCACAGGGATTGTACCTTCTCAGTGCCTGAAGGGACTATGGGCACCTATCCCTCGGCAAGTGCTTGGATGGGTATTACTCACTGTTGAATCTTTCGAAATTTATACATTTTATTAAGTTATAATCAAGAATTGTAAGTCATAAATCATTCTTTCTGATGCCTCTACTCTAATGGTTCTCAACAGAAAACAATCCCCTACCACCACCACCAAGAGGACCCTTAGCAATGACTGGAGACATTCTTGTTTGCCAAACTGGGGTGGGAACGCTACTGGCATCTAATGAGCACAGGCCAGGGATGCTTCTAAACCTCTTATAATGTACAGGACAACCCTCACAACAAAGAATTATCTATCCAAAATGTCAATAGTGCTCAGGTTAGCAAACCCTGCTCTATTCTGATTCATTTCTCGTTGATTTATAATTGAACGGCCAACTGACTGGAAGAGATCCATATTTGTGCCCATTCCAAAGAAAGGTGATCCCACAGAACGTAGAAATTATAGAACAATATCATTAATATCACATGCAATTAAGATCTTACTGAAGATAATTCAGAAACGTTTGCAGCAGCATATTGACAGAGAACTTCCAGAGGTTCAAGCCGGATTCAGAAGAGGACGTGGAACAAGGGATATCATAGCTCTTGTCAGATGGATCTTGGCTCAAGGCAAAGAATACCAGAAAGATGTTTACTTGTGTTTTACTGACTATGCAAAGGCATTTGATTGTGTGGATCATGACAAATTATGGACAACATTGAGAAGAATGGGAATTCTTGAGCACTTGATTGTACTCATGAGGAATCTGTACTTTGACCAGGAGGCTGTCGTTCAAACAGAACAAGGGGACACTCCATGGTTTAAAATCAAGAAGGGAGTGCGTCAGGGTTGTTTTCTGTCTCCACACTTATTCAATCTATATGCTGAGCAAATAATCCAAGAAGCTGGACTGTATGAAGAAAAACGTGGTATCAGGATTGGAGGAAGAATCATTAACAACCTGAGATATGCAGACGATACAACTTTGCTTGCTGATAGTGAGGATGACTTAAGGCACCTACTGACGAAGGTTGAAGAATACAGTCTGCAGTATGGATTACATCTCAACATAAAGAAAACAAAAATCCTCACAACTGGACCAATGAGCAGCATCACAATAAATGGTGAGAAGACTGAGGTTGTCAAAGAATTCACGTTGCTTGTTTCTACAATCGATGCCAATGGAAGCAGCAGTCAGGACATTAGACGACGTGTAGCATTGGGAAAGTCAACTGCGAAGGAACTGTTTCAAGTGCTGAGGAGCAAGGATATTTCATTGAGGACTAAGGTGCACCTAACACAAGCCATGATATTTCCAATCGCCTGGTATGCATGTGAGAGCTGGACAATGAATAAGGAAGACCGAAGAAGAGTTGATGCTTTTGAGTTGTGTTGCTGGCGGAGAATGCTGAAAGTACCATGGACTGCTAAAAGAACTAACAGATCTGTCCTGGAGGAAGTGCATCCAGAATGCTCCTTGGAAGCAAGAATGGCCAGACTTCGTCTCACCTATTTTGGTCATGTTGTAAGAAGGGACCATTCCCTGGAGAAGGATGTCATGCTTGGGAGGGGGGAGGGTCGACGAAAGAGGGGGAGGCCTTCAAGGAGATGGATTGATACGGTGGCTGCGATGATGGGCTCAAGTATAGCAGGGATTGTGGGGCTGGCGCGGGATCGGGCAGTGTTTTGTTCTGCTGTGCATGGGGTCGCTATGAGTCAGAAACGACTCGACGGCATTTAACAACAACAACAGCAACAGAGTACAATCTTACTTTAACCTCTTCCAATGCTAAGGATATCATTTCCCCCATGTACTGCTACTTACAAGGAATGTTTTGTTCATTTTCTGTATATCTTTCTTGCATTTTATTGATTTCTCTATCAAGATGTCTCCTTGAAGACTAAAGTGTGCCTGACACAAGCCATGGTGTTTTCAGTTGCTTCATATGCATGTGAAAGCTGGACAATGAACAAGGAAGACCGAAGAAGAGTTGATGCTTTTGAGTTGTGATGCTGGTGAAAATTGCTGAAAGTACCATGGACTGCTAAAAGAACTCACAAATCTGTCCTGGAAGAGGTACAGCCTGAATGCTCCTTGGAAGCAAGATTGGCCAGACTTCGTCTCACCGACTTGCTCATGTTGTCAGAAGGGACCAGTCTCTGGAGAAGGATATCATGCTGGGAAAAGTGGAGGGTCAGTGAAAGAGAGGAAGGCTCTCAACCAGATGGATTGACACAGTGACTGCAACGAAGGGCTCAAGTATGGCAAGTATCATGGAGCTGGCACAGGACCAGGCAGTGTTTTGTTCTGCTGTGCATGGGGTTTCTATGAGTTGGAGACGACTCAATGGCACCCAACAACAACAACCACTTTTATTTTTTAACCCATTGTTCTTATATATGCAATTTTTACTCTGGTATCCAACAATAAATTGCTTGTGTTAAATTTACATTTAATCATTTTTCTTTACCAAGATCAAAGAAGTATGTGCCATGCCTTTGTAAGTCTTAAACTCATAATATCACTTTTTGCCTACTTGTGAAAATATTCTCGATACTGACAAAGACATGGGGTTCTTTAAAAAATCTAACTATTTACACATATACCTCGTAGCATAGCAGCAAAGAGATTTGTCACGCTCTTGTGTAGAATATGCATTTGTTACATTGCTGCAGGGTGATAGTCATTTTCTAAGTGTCCTTGGTGAGATACTGTCATGGTCATTCTATATCTTTGGGAGGTGACTTCACAAGGCCCGATAGCCAGTTTGATGATAGTGGCATGTCATTAAGGCAGTAACTGAGCATGGCTAAGAGGTGATGCCACAGAAACGCTAAGAAAAGTCTCTTGGGCCCTCTAGATCTGATGAGCATTTGAAACCCCATTTTATCTCTCTTCCTATATCTAGGCACAATACTACCATAGCCATCCACAAAATTTTAATCTCTGACATTCTATAAACTTTTCTGAAGGCACCTCCCCTACACATTAAAAATTATATTTGCTTTTCCTCCTCATTGTTCTAGGAGTTTTGGAGGTATAGTGCCTAAGGCATTTGACTGCTAATCAGAAGGCTGGTGGTGCAAACTCACCAGCCACTCCTCAGAAGGAAGACTGGGCAATCTACTTCTATAGAGATACCGCCTCAGAAACCCAAGGATTGCTTTAAAAATAATGAGCAGGCATCCTCCACCAGCTCCTTATTTTTAATTTATGCTGTTGCAGAGAAGGGCTGGTACATATAATCCCAAAGAGCTAGCAATCCAAAAATTACTTCTATTTGGCTCAGAACACATGCAAGGTATAGTGAAAAGGGCTTTTTAGAACCAGATGACTGAAGTCCAAGTCATGCTTAGTCACTGAGTGAGTATATAACCACTGGAAAATCATTTAAACTTTCTGGACTTAGTTTCCTCATCTATAAAATGAGAATAATAATGTTTTATGTCTAGGATTTCCATGACTCAAATGAGATAATACATGAATGTTCTTAATAAATATAAAATATTCTTCAAATATATGGAGCTACTTCACTATTGTCAAGATCGTACTTGAACACTGGACCATCTAGCATGTGTAGAACTTTGTTCTGTGTCATTATGCTATAAACACCTGACCAAAGGAATCTAGGGAAGTTGTTGAGCTCTTTAATCATATCTCACTGATGAGCTTCTGGACTGGCCCCGCTTGCTGAAAAGTAGAACTACCCCCCCCTCATCATTAGCTCACTGTCTGGCTGGCTCATACCTCAAAACCACATTTTAGAGGAGGTTGGGGTGTTCTAATTAAGTGTTGTGATGGAAAAGGGATTCCCTCAAATCTTCTCTTGCTGCTCTTTCTGAGCTACAAGCTGCAAGAACAGTAAACAAGTAAACCACTGCCCTTCCCCAAAGCACATACTGGAAAATAAGATTTCCAGTGGATAAATCATAATATGAGTAATGAAAGGCTCATTGTTTTTTACTTTATATCTGAGGGATCACTTTGTTTTGTATACTAGGTTGAAGAGACCCAGTCTTAGCCCTCCCTCTGGAATCACATAATATAAAATTCTTAGTAGTAGTAGTAGTAGTAGTAGTAGCAGCAGCAGCAGTCGAGGGCCCTATCCCTGGGTGGTACAAATAGTTAAAATGTGTAGCTGCTAACCAGAAGGTTGGAGGATCGAGTCCTCCCAAGGTGCCTTGGAAGAAAGCCTGGGCACTCTACTTCTGAAAGGTCACAGCCATTGAAAACCCTAGAGAGGACAGTTCTACTCTGACATATATGGGGTTGCCATGAGTTGGAGTCGACTTAACAGTAAGTGCTCTAAGTTTATATGCTATTATAAGCATAGTGCCTAAGGCATTTGACTGCTAACCAGAAGGCTGGCAGTTCAAACCCTCTAGCCAGTCCTCAGAAGGAAGATGGGGCAATCTACTTAGGTGTCGCTATGAGTTGGGTCCAACTCGACGGCACATAACAACAACAATAATTACCTAGAATCTTATTCAGTTTATACAATTTGACTTTTAAAGCAAGATTCATGGTCAGCAGGGAATTCTAGGAAATGACTTATACTCTGTGAGATCCTGAATAGAGAGCTCAGCATGTCCTGCATGAGCCTCAGCTAGTCTCACAACATGTAGCTCTAGGCATCCAAGCTTATCAGCCAAAAATAACAAAAGGAGAGAAACATTTTTTCTACCCCAGCCATAGGTGGGCCCCTGTGATTGTAGAGCCTTATCTGGTTCCAAGACAGCATGTATCACCCAGCACAATGAGGCTCCACAAACTGTGGGCTCTGAGATGTGAGGTGAACCTGGCACAAGAAGCCCTTTACCACAAAGTAAAGACAGACTGAGAAGTGGACAGGGTCAGATACCAGGAATGACAGCCAGATTGTCAGGTCTGGGGTCAAGAGGCCAAAATCAAACCTGTGTATAGATCTGCTGCCAAAGCTCACTAGAGAGGATATGCCACTGGCAGGGCCTGGCTCTGGAGTGGGCCTGTGCTTGGTTCAAGTGCCTTCACTGAGCACTCTGTTATGGTGCAGCCTGGGGACAGGCCCTTTGGGCACCCTGTGCTGGCCTGAGAGCTGATTCCTTAGAACAGAATTGGGCAGGGATCTCTCACTTATCTTCCTATCCTCTGAGTCCAGCTGATGGCTTGGTAGAGTCAGTGCTCAGTGCATGTTGAATGAATAAATGAAAAAGAATCAGGAGGCTTGGACCCTGCTCCCTTGGTGTCCTGTTTTTATAATGGATTCTCCCTACTACTTCTCTCCCACCCTTAGCCTGGTGGTAAACACATAGAAAGTGCTCCCAGAATACTTGGTAATTTCAATTGAGTGAGCTCTATCCAGTGTTAGAGAAAATTTCTTCAGAACAGAATTACTCTTCCTCCTGTTTTTCTATAACACTTTTATACAGCTACATTCCAGTAAGACATCGATCACACTGAATTATGCTTTTTGAAAAAACATGTTTGTCATCCTATTAAAATATGAACTATGTGATGGTGGAAACCATGCCTTACACATCTCAGTGCCCTAGATCCTAACATGGTGCCTCTTACTTGACTGATGTTCAGTTAAAGTAGGCAAAAGTAGACAGAGTGCAGGTAGACCAGAGTGTACTTTAGACCCAGCCCTCCTGCTTGTCCATTGCTCTACTCAGTGCCATGATAGAGCAGAGACAGGTAGGTGGGCTCCGTAGGCTCCTGAATCCTAAACTTCTTACCCTCCACAAACTGCAGCCTAGAAAACAAGCATGGCCTATTTCTTTTTTGTTGCTGTTGTCATTAACTACCCTAGTCCTCAAGGAGACATCTTTGCTCTTCAGCACTTGAAAGAGGTCCTTTGCACTCGACTTGCCCAGTACTATATGTTGTCTGATGTCCTAATTGCTGCTTCCATTGGCATCAATTGTAGAACCAAGCAATGTGAAGTCTTTGACAACTATCTTTTCTCCATTTATCAATACATTATATCATATATATATAATAATATATATATCAATACATACCTATATGTGATGCTGCTTATAGGTCCAGTTGTGAGGATTTTTGTTTTCTTTATATTAAGATGTAATCCGTACTGCAGACTGTATTCTTCAATCTTCATTAGTAAGTGCTTTAAGTCATCCTCACTTTCAGCAAGCAAAGTTGTGTCATCAGTGTATCACAGGTTGTTAATGATTCTTCCTCCAATCTTGATGCCATGTTCTTCTTCATATAGTCCAGCTTCTCAGATTATTTGTTCAGCATATAGATTGAATAAGTATGGGGAAAGGATATAACCCTGACACACTCCCTTCTTAATTTTAAACCATTCAGTGTCCCCTTGTTCTGTTTGAACGGCAACTCCTGGTCTCTGTACAGTTTCTTCATGAGTACAATTAAGTGTTCTGGAATTCCCATTCTTCTCAAAGTTATCCACAATTTGTTATGATCCACACAATCAAATGCTTTTGCGTAGTCGATAAAACACAAGTAAACATATTTCTTGTTATTCTTTGCTTTGAGCCAAGATCCATCTGACATCAGCAATGATATCCTTTGTTCCACGTCCTCTTCTGAATCCATCTTACATTTCTGGAAGTTCTCTGTCAATATACTGCTTCAAATGCCTTTGCATTATCTTCAGTAAGATTTTACTTGTGTGTAATATTAATGATATTGTTTGATAATTTTTATTATCAGGTCCATGATATGTTCTGGAAGTAGGATGTTATGTGATTTGTGTGTTGTAAAAACACCATATTAAAACCCCATGGGAGCTCACTTCCTGTCATCCTCATTGCCACTGCTGCTGTTGCTGCCACTGCCAGAGCTGCTGTAGGAGGCTGGCAGAAGTGGTGACAGCAGCAGCAGCAGCAGCAAGAGTGGAGCAAAAGGAAGCAAGCTGGGAGGTAGTGGAGTACACCCTGTCCTGCCCACTGTTCTGCCTACCTGAGACTCACTAGACAAGACCTGAGACCCCATGCCTAAAGCCATGTCCTTTCCTCACCTACCTGTAATCCATCTGTGGTTCAGTGATGCAAGATTCTGGGTTTGGGGTCTTTAAAACTATTACGGGGAAATAATAAACAAAAGAAGAGCTGCTTTCCCTTTTAAAAAAAAGACCTTATGGGACCATAGACCTATGTGCAGTCAGAAGGTGTCCCAACAGATGTTAAGCAATACATACCTATATAGAGACATAGGCTATTTGGCCCCATTTCCTACTGGAAAGAAGCCAACCAGAGAAATGTATTTGCTAGTGGCAACAAAATGTAGTCAGATATTACACTGAATGTTTCTCAGATCTCTGCTCCTCCTTCCAAAAGGGAAAGGCTACCTTCTCTTGGATAATAGCTGAAGAAATGAAATAGAAAATAACACAGGACTTGTTTGTAGGGAAACATATTTGCCACCAGGTATTTGTGTTACCTTAGGCAAATCACTTTCCCTCTCTGGGTCTCAATAATATAAAGGGCATAGAATTGAGTGAAAGCAAAGATCTTCCTCTCTCCTTACATTGCATCTTCCTTCAGGTACATCCAAGGAACCCTGGTGACACAGTGGTTAAGCACTTGCTAACTGAATGGTTGGCAGTTCAAACCCACCAGTTGCTCCACAGGAGGAAGATGTGTCATTCTGCTTCCATAAAGATTTCAGCCTTGGAAACCTTATGGGTCAATTCTACTCTGTCCTATAGGGTCATATGAATTGGGATCAACCTAACAGCAATAGGCTAGGTGGATCCTTTTCAGCTCACTAGACAACCCAGAAGGAGCTCTGGTAGCATAGTGCCTAAGGCACTTGACTGCTAACAGGAAGGCTGGCCGTTCAAACCCACCAGCCACTCCTCACAAGGAAGGTTGGGCAATCCTACTTCTGTAGTGATACTGCCTCAGAAACCCAAGGAGGGGTCGTTATGAGCCAGGGCCGACTCGACAGCACATAACAACAACAACAACAGACAACCCAGAATGTACTGGACAGCCCATCTAAGAACCATGTGTGTTTTGACAACTCCTCCTTCAGATGGTTAGCCCCTAGGTTTACGAACTCCCTCAGTTTTTCCACTCCTTCATCATTACATAAAACTTTCCTTGGTTCTTGTTTCTTGAAGGAAGGTTCACAAGAAGTAGTCCAGGACAGTAGAATTTTCTGGAGGCTAATGGAAAAATCTACCTTCAAGTTGCTCTTCTGTTAAGGTGGTGTCAGAAACACTTGAGATATGTAGATCTGGGAGACCAAAGATCATTGATAGATTTAACGATTTTAAATAATGACAGATGCATCTTAATGATTTCAGAAAGTTGACTAAATATTATATTTTTGTTGATTAAATAATTGAAACATACAGGTTCACAGTAAAACTGTGAGCTGAGAGGACTTTCCTTATTTTACAGAGAAAGCATTTCAAATCAAAGGAAGAGAAATACTTTTTCCAAGGCTATATTAATTAGTGCGAGCTCTGGTGGTGTAGTGCCTAAGGCATTTGACTGCTAACCAGAAGGCTGGCATTCAAACCCACCAGCCGCTCCTTGGAAGGAGGATTGGGCAATCTACTTCTGTAGTGATGCTGCCTTGGAAACACAAGGAGGAGTCACTATGAGTCAGATCGGACTCAACGGCTGTGAGTTTGAGTTTGAGATATTAATTAGTAAGTATAGATTGAGGGCTCACTTGCTTATTTGAAAAATCACAAAGGGCCTTTAAGTATTATTGCAAAGTTAGGTAGCAAGTATGTGTTTGCTCTCCTTGCTACATGTCGCTGGTGGCCTTACAGAAACAGTAACAGTGGTGTTACAGAAACAACTGTAGAGCTGAGTAGGGAGTTTTATAAAAGGAATAAATACTAACCTTGGCTTGTTAGTACCCATTTATCTTCTTTATGCTCTAGATGACAGAAAGCTATTGATTATTCTGGTTCACAGGCCAGAAACCTAAATGTTGAAAGACAGAAGGACATAGGCAAGGTCAGGGTAGCAATACCTTCTGATGATTGGCATCTGATAATTTGGAAAACTCACCCATAATCCTCCTGACCACCTTGTTCTCAGTTTTCAGATGGGGAGACTGAGGCTTATAAGGTTTAGGCAATGTAAGCAATTTGCCCTATATCAGACAGCTAGTATGTGGAACAGCATGGAAGAAGAGCCCAGTTCTTCAGCAGGCATGAGAATAAATCTACCTACAGACACAGATAGTTCCAGAGTGATCCACCAATTGGCTAGAGCATGGCATAAAATAGCCACTTGGTAGTTGCATTCACTTGAGGAATAAATGAAGGACAGAAGAGCAGCTGTGTTCTGTTCAGCAGCCCTGCATGTGGGCCGTGCCATGTACATCTGTCTGGAACACAGATTAATTAGATCTGTAGACACATAGTTGGCAACCAGTGAGCACTGTTTGACAATGCATGTTGACTGCTGTTGTGTTAGTGTGTTCTTGGTATTTCAGTCTTAGAGTCTCTCACGGATCTCTTTTGTTTTAGTGAAAATTCATTTTGACATATGCCTATGTTTCCTATGCTTAGGCTGAACACATGCCATATATAAATGACCAGCCTCTTCATATACCCAGATGTCATAGGAGATGTGGAGCCTGACTTCACAGCAATCCCAGGCTATGGAGACACACCAGAGATGGGGACCTGTGTTAAGTAAACTCAGTTGGAACATAAACAACTCAATGTACAAAATCAGATAATTTGGATATGCATTTTCATTCTCTTATAAAATTAACTGCAATATATTTTTTCAAAATACTGAGTTTCTTTAATATAGGAAACACGTTTCTATTTATAAAAAAAAAAAAATGCTTAATGTTTGGGATATATATAGATGCTCCTGTGTAATAGCATGGAAAATGTGGCACTCCAACATAAGAATCAGGAGACAAGCTTGGAGCTTCATATGCTCACAACAAACACAGTAAAGGTTTGTCATATATTTGAAGTGCTATAGCATTTAGATCTTTTACATAAGGAGCTCTGGTGGTGTAGTGGATATGACATTTGGCTGCTAACCAGAAGGTCAACAGTTCAAACCTACCAGGTGCTCCACTGGAGAAAGATGAGAGACAATCTACTTCCGTAAAGATTTATAGGCTTTAAAACTCAATAGGAGTTGCTATGAGTCAGAATTGATCAAAGGTAGTAGGTTTTTTTTTCTTTTTCTTTTCTTTCTTTCTTTTTTTTTTTTTAATGTACTCTTAATAGTGGTGCAAATGGTTGTGTTCAGTTACTAACCAAAATGTTGATTGTTGGAATCTAACAGATAACATCACAGAAGCAAAGCCTGGCTATCTTCTTCTGTAAGATTGCAGCCACTGAAAACACTATGAAGCAAAGTTCTACTCAGACACACATGGGGTCGCCATGAGTCTGAATCAACTCAGTGGCAATATTTTTTTTTTAAATTTTATGCAATTATGGTAGCTAATATTTTTTGAGGAGCTCTGGTGACATGGTGTCTAAGGCATTTGACTACTAACCAGAAGGCTGGAGGTTCAAACCCACCAGCCACTCCTTGGAAGGAAGTTTGGGCAATCTACTTCCATAGTGTGATACCTCCTCAGAAACCCAAGGAGGGGTCACTATGAGTCGGATCTGACTGTGCCAGATACTATTTTAAATATTTTATTTATTATACTTGATTCTCAAAAACAACCTTATGAGTTATGTAATATAATCATCTCCATTTTTAAATGTGGGAACTAAGTCATAGAGATTTTAAATAACTTGTGCTAAAGGTCATACAGCTAAGCAATAACAAAACAAAAATTCAAACTCAGGCAGTTTGGCCCCAAAACCTTAATCACATCCACCAAAACCTTGGCAAATGTCTTATATTCTTTAATTATTTTCTAAAAGAAAAAAAAAAACCTCACTGCCAATGAGTTGGATCCAACTCATAGCAACCCCTCCTTGGGTTTCTGAGACAGTATCACTACACAAGTAGATTGCCCAGTCTTCCTTCTGAGGAATGGCTGGTGGGCTTGAACACCAGCCTTCTGATTAGCAGTCAAATGCCTTAGGCACTATGGTATTATTTTCTACAGAGGAGAAAAACAAGTCCAAGACAGTAAAGTATCTTTAGCAAGGTCATTGGACCAATTAGTGGTGGGACTGGGACCCAAGTCTGTGACCTCAAGGCTCTTTCCATGGGGCCTGTTTTCTAGGGGAGATGGTGGGAGGTGGCAGCAAGGCCCCCTACCCTTTGTGCAGAAGGGTTTATGTCTGCTTGCAGCAAGGGAGTCTCCAGTGGCATTGTCCCGGCAGTGTCAGGGAGCTGGCCTCAGGCGGTTTGTATGAGGTAGACATGTAAGAAACAAAAAGCAACAATTGGGAAAATCATGCTGCCTTTTGTCTCCAGCAGGCAGCTGGCAAAGCGCTGACCTTTAAGACTTCAAAGGAGGATTTGCCCAATCACACACAGACTCTGCCTTTTGGAGACTGGAAAATGTTGATTGCTACTCTTTCTCTATGCCCTGGTCTTGCTATGAATAATAACCGTAACCACTATTTGTTTAGTCCAACTATGTGCCAGGCACTATGCTAATCTTCTTAAAAATATGATAATGAGCCTTCATAATGCTCCTTCGAAATAGGTAGCAGATGAAGAAATGGAGACTGAGAGGTTAAGTGACTTGCCCAGGGTCATCTAGCTAGTAAGAGGCAGACTCAGAAATCTTTTGATTGTGTCATGTTACTGCTCAAAATTCAAGTCCAAGATAGAACTTTGGTTCTGCCTCCCCTACCCATAGTTTCCCCTATCTCAGGCATGGAAAATCTATCCTTCTAGAACTCAAGATAAAACTGTTGGAATCATCTTGACCACTCTTTTTATCTCACTCTCCACATCCAGTCTCATAGAAAATTTCATTGGCTCTTCCTTCAATATACACCCAGATTCCAACCATTTCTCATCTCTCAAACTGCACCCTGGTCAAAGTGACCATCATCTCTTGCCTGAAGTACTGAAAAAATTTCTCACTGCTTCTTGTTTCCTAAAATCCTATTTCCAATATAGCCTCCAAGGTGATCTTGTTAAAATAAAAGTCAAATTAGGAGGTCACCTAAAATGGCTCCTCATTTCTATTGGAGAAAAAGCCAAAGTCCTTACAATGATCCACAAGACAATATAAAGTCTGCTTCCCCTAAGACCCTGAATGTCTCCTACCTCATCTCCTACTCTTTCCCTCCTGCTCAGTCTGTTCTGCCACACCAAACTTCTTACCATTTCTCAAAATATTCCAGAACACTTCATCTCAGGAATTTGGCATGGGCTGTGCCCTCTGCCTGCACTATTCTTGCCCTAGATACCTACATGAGTCACTACCCCACTTTCTTCAAGTCTTTATTTAAATGCTGCTTTCTTGGGAAGGCATACCCTGACCACTCCATTTGAATTTGCAATCCTCTTCTTCCCAGAAACCCGTTTCCCTACTCCTGCTTTCAGCTTCCCATATCATTTAACATGTATCCTGTAACATACCATACATTTCATTATTTATCTTACTTACTATTACCTGATACAATATAAGTTCCACAATGGCAAGTTTGATTCACTGTTGTATTCTCAGCATCTACAGCAATTGTTAGTACCTCATAGGGATTCAGAAAATCAGTCAAATGAATGAATAAATGAGTGAATGAATGGGAAAACACTCTATTTCTACCTAGAAAGAGAAGATATGGATTAGGAAGCAGTGTCCAGGTGTAGAGAGGTGTCCTTAGGCATGATTGTCTCTAATGCTGAATCCATAGGCCCTGCTCTACTAATAGGAGAGGCCCTTCCACCTTCTCAACACACCTCCAGGTCCGGGAGTCTGAGATAGAGGAAAACATGCTGGAAGTTTTCTGGCTCACATAAGTTCCTGAACATGTGAAGGAGGAAGAATGAGCTCACAGAGAAACTAGAAGAAGCCAGATGCTGCCCTAGCTATGGATCTCAAAAATCCTTATGTTGTCATCTAGTGGCAAATCAGAGGAACTAAACCACAAGATCGTGCAGGACTTGTTTTAGGGAAGGATCATCTACCATGCACAGGGCTTTCCTTAAGACTCTTGAATTTAAAGAGAAGCTAGATGACTGGGACCTTTTAAAAATTAAATTCTTATGTGCAATGAAAGACTTAGTCAAAAGGGTCAAAAGAGAATCTATAGATTGGAAGAAAATATTTTCCTATGACATATCTGACAAAGGACTTATCTCCAAAATCTATAGAAAACTTCACCACATCAACACCAAAAAAACAAACAACCCAATTCAAAAATGGGCAAGGGATATGAACAGACACTTCACTAAAGACGTTATGCTGGCAGCCAACAAACTGATGAGGAATTGCTCACGATCTTTAGCCATTGTTGTTGTTATGTGCCAATGAGTCAGACCCAACTCATAGCAACCCCTCCTTGGGTTTCTGAGGTAGTATCACTATAGTAGATTGTCCAACATTCCTTCTGAGGAGTAACAGGTGGGTTTGAACCACCAGCCTTCTCATTAGCAGTCAAGTGCCTTTGGCACTATGCTACCAGAGTTCCCAATGCCTTAGGCACTATGTTAGCCATTGTTGTTGTTGTTGTTGTTGTTATGTGCTGTCGAGTCAGATCCAACTCATAGCAACCTCTCCTTGGGTTTCCAAGGCAGTATCTCTATGGAAGTAGATTGCCCCATCTTCCTTCCAAGGAGTGGCTGGTGGGTTTGAACCACCAGCCTTCTGGTTAGCAGTCAAGTGCCTTAGGCACTATGCTACCAAATGCTAGCCATTAGAGAGATGCAAATCAAAACAACGAGATATCATTTCACCCCAGCAATAAGAGCAAAGTTCAACAAGACAGAAAATAACAAATGCTGGTGAGGCTGCGGAGAGAATGGAACTCATACACTGTTGGTGGGACTATAAAATGGTACAACCATTGTGGCAAATGGTATGGTGTTTCCTTAAAAAACAGAAAATAGAAATACCATTTGAACCAGCAATTCCATTACTAGGAATATATCCTGAAGAGGTGAGAGACAAGACACAAACAGACATATGCACACCCATGTTCATCACACAATTCACTATAGCAAAGGGATGGAAACAACCTAGATGCCCATCATCATATGAATGGATAACCAAACTATGGTACATTCACACAATGGGATACTATTGTTGTTGTTATGTGCTGTCGAGTTGGATCTGACTCATAGTGACCCCTCCTTGGGTTGCTGAGGCAGCGTCAATACGGAAGTAGATTGCCCAACCTTCCTTCCAAGGAGTGGCTGGTGGGTTTGAACCACCAGCCTTCTGGTTAGCAGTCAAGTGCCTTAGGCACTATGCTACCAGAGCTCCTCAATGGAATACTATGCTACATTAAAGAACAATGAAGGATACAGAAATCATCTCACAATGTAGATGAACCTGGAGGACATTATGCTGAGTGAAATAAGTCAATAGCAGAAAGACAAATATTGTATGAGTCCATTACCGTAAAAAGACAAGGAAGGGTTTACTTAAGGAAAGAAACTCACTTTGTAGGTTACTGGGGAGGAAAGGGAAAGAGAAGAGATAATTTCAGGCTAGTTGGGGGCCAGATGCTGAGGTGGGTAAGGGGAGGGATGGTATGGAAAGAGTCTGTGACCAGCATGAAAGGGAGGACACCAAATTGTGTACATGAGATACAGAAGACAGAGGCTAATACCAGTATATCCACAATACTGCATTACCATTAACACCAAACACCAGACTGCAGATAAACACATAGATAACTGAGAAGATAAGATGGGGGTCAGTGAACAGGATTATACTCTAGACCAAAGATAGATTCAGCTAGGGCTAATTTTGCACAAATACCAGTGATACAAAATACCCACAATCATTACAGAAACAACAGAAAACAAACATAGATCAATCCCTCATAGACAGCCAGACATTGTGGGAGAGTGATCTCATGGATCTACTGACTCAGGACCATAGTACTGGGGGACACCAGATTCAACTGGCACAACAAAATACATAAAAATCTTCTTCCACAACCTACATTGGTGAGTAGCAACTGGGGTCTTAAAAGCTTTTGAGCGGCCATCTAAAATGCAGCTAATGGTCTCCTATGGTTGGAAGTGAAGAAGAGTAAAAAAAAGACCAAGGGCATTTGGAAACAATCAGCCCTAGGACATGATGGACCTTGAGACAAGAAGAAGTAGATGGTGTCCGCCCACCAATACCAACCACTCGGGAAGGGATCAAAACTGGATCTTGGATAGAGTGGGAGGAAAAAACATGGAACAAAAGCCAAAAACACAATAATGACCAGAATTACTGGTCAGATGGAGTCTGATGGGACCTCCAAGACTATGGTCCTGGGATACACTTAGGGCATGGGATAAAATTCACTCTCAAGAGCTGGCTCTCAGCCCAATAGTAAATAAGATGTACCTGCAGACCCTTCAACCCAGGGTGATGCACCCACATACTCTATGGAAATACATCCCTTGGAGCAATTGGCCACGGGGCACCAGAGGGGCAACATTTACATGGAGGAAAAGCAAGACACACAGGAACGCATAACTAAGAAGGACACATGGAGTGGGGGTTACGGGGCAGGGAGAGGAAGAGAGTGGGTTAGGGTTGGGGATGGTAATTGGGGAGTGAAACCTAATATACACAAAATGTTGAATGTAAAACAAATTCTGCTCTGTAAATTTGCACCTAAAGCACAATTAAAAAAAAAAAAAAAAAAAAGAGAGAGAGAGAGAGTCTTGAATTTGATTCCCCAGGAGAGTTGGGGCCATGTCAGGCTGTCTATCTTTGTACAGTGCTTAGCACTGTCCAGATACAAATCAGTATTTCAGAAACAATTTTGAAGTTTATCTTAGTATTGGGTTTATAACTTTTATGAATATGTGGAAAGTAAGGATGTTAATAGTTCATAATTCACCCAAACATTGCAGAGAACTCCGAATTCAGCTCTATGATACAGTCTTCTGTGAGGCTAGAAAAGATTCCTCTTTTAAGTGACCACCAGAATTTCAAGCGTGGCTTGGGTCATAGCTACTCCTTCACTCCAAGCTGTTTCAGACATTACTGAGACTCAACAATTTCACCAGAGACATCAAAATTCTTGCCAAGAACTCTTTCCTAAAATCCCTTCTACATGGTTTGTAAATCGACATGAAGAAGATTGTTCCTCCCAGGAACTATCCAGTTTCAGTCACTGTTCACCTGAGCAGACAGGAGACAAATGTTACTCACATTGGTGGGCACTTTCTTACTGATGTGTTCTGAAACTCCTGTCAATAGAGGCAGCTGTAGGAGGGCAGGAAGAGCCCTGAATCCGGACCCAGGAGACCTTCACTGAGCCCCACCTCTGCCTCTTGTGTGTCCTTCGGAGAGTCTTCCCCCAGACTCTCCATTTCCTGCTCTAGAAAATAAGGCTCATAATTCATGCCCTTTTGAGTGTGCTGGATAACAAAAATTCATTGTAAACTGTAAAGTTCTGTTAAAACGTGAGGGGCTTTTATGCGTCTAACAAAAACAGCTCCTGTTCCATACGTTGTATTAGGTAGGATTCTACGTGATGGTGCATGTTTTAGAGGGGAAGAAAGAGGAGGCAAGCAAACTGGGTCCTCACCAAGCCCTGCCTGGTGGGCTGCTTGAAGGTTGTTGTGTTCGGAGTACCACCTTCCCTCCCGCCCTGCCATGGTACCAGGGTATTTATTATGTGGACAGTGGAGATTGCCCATGGTCTCCAGTGTCTTCCATCATAAAGGTCACAAAGAGGATACACACCCCTAAACAATTGAATTGGAATCACCCAGGCACAGCCCAAGGCAGAGCTTGGCTTTGTTTGGGTGGCATCTCTCATTTATTCATCAGCTTCCCTAGGGAGGAAGAGCTGATGTTGTTTGGCACTGACAAGGAGAATAATACAGGGAGTATTTATAGCTCTGCCTTGACACCTGCAGGAGCTGTTTGTTTGGACCATCAGGGCTTAGCCTGGCACTGAGAATTGGCAGAAATAAGAGAATGGTGTTTTCCGTCCTCTGCACACAGCAACAAGGAGGCACTCTCCTCTTCCATTTAATTTGGTAGGTAAATAGTGAGCCATGGGCCCTGGGGGAGGCAGGGTGGGAGGGAAGGCACCACGCCCAGTCCCCACCCTCAAAAACCTATAACAAAGTAGAAATCAAGCTCAGCTCATCTTGGTCCAAATTCTGACTTTGTCATATGCTAGTCACTTGACCTCTGAAAAGTCTCTGAAACTCAAGTTCTCACTTGAAAAATAGTAACAGTAATACCTACCACATGGGGCTTTTATGAGTTTAAAATATGATAAAGATGTGGACACACCTGGCATAATAGGAACAGACACACAATCAGTATCTGTTGCTGAATCTTGTTGGAGTGAAAGGACATCCACACATGGAACAATTAAAGAACAATATGGAGCAGTCTACAAAAAGGTGCTGAATTAAACAACACCAGGTGCCAACCTGTGTGCCACTGACAGCTACTGTCAGCCTCCAGCAGTGCTGGAGAGCAATGACAATAGGATGTCTGTCTGATATCACAGAAGAAAGGAGAACCAGCCACCCTCTAGGGAACCATTGTGTCTGGGCAATGGAAAACTCCATCCCTCCATGCACCCAACCATTGCTACATTACATGGATGGTTCAGGAGTTGTAGGATTATTTTACTTAAAATTCAGTTCAAGTTTATTAAGTCCTTTGGATGTAGGCCTGTAATAAGCCTATGAGGTTACAAATTAGTTAAAACACAGACCTGCCCTCAAAGACCTTGTAGGGCAATAAGAACCTAGTATAGAAAGAGCAAGAAAAGAGAAGGTAGAGACATAAACTCAACTGACTGTAATAGTGGCTAAAGCACTTGACTGCTAACCAGAAGCCTGGCAGTTCAAACCCACCAGCCACTCCTCGGAAGGAAGGTTGGGCAATCCTACTTCCGTAGTGGTACTGCCTCGGAAACCCAAGGAGGGGTCGTTATGAGTCGGGGCCGACTTGATGGCACATAACAACAAATAATAAATCCTGTTTACCTGATAAAAACAAAATGTTATAGTGCTTTAATAATAAGATAGTACATCAAGTAGTGTATTAGTTTCCTAGGGCTGCTGTAACGAAGTGTCACAAATAGGGTGACTTATAAGAACAAAAATTTCTTGTCTCACAGTTCTGGAGGATAGGAGTCTGAATTTAGGGAGCTAGCAGAACCATGTTCCTCCAAACACTCCAGAGGAAGATTTTTTCTTGTCTTTCTAGGCTTCTAGTAGTCCCAGGCATTCTGTGGTTCACAGTTGCAGCATAATTCCATCATCACATGGCTGTCTCCCCTCTGTCTGTTTCTCTCTGTCTCTTCTCTTTCATAAGGGCACCACTCAGGAGGGATTAGGGCCCACTCTATTCTGGCATGACCTCCTGTTAAATTAGCTGATGACAGCTTCAAAGGCTCTGTTTCCAAACAAGATCACATTACAGATACCAAGCCTCAGAACTTCAACATATCTTTTGGGGGCAACACAATTCAATCCATCCTATGTAGGGAGACCAGGAGACTTGCATGGTGGAGAGGATATTTACAGATGGCGTTAGAGGTGGTTTCGTCTTGCACTCAGACCAAATATGAGCTTAACCTCTGACTAAAAGACTGACAAAGTCCTGCCACTCCACCTTTCCTGCAGCATGTTCCAACACAAAAAGGAAATGTCTGTTCTGAAGAATAAATACATATTTTTTGTCATAAGAGCTATTTCTGAAAGATAAATTTCTAGTATAAGAAGAGAGAAAAGGAAGAAGTCAAGCTATCTCTATTTGCTGATGATATGATCCTATACCTAGAAAACCCAAGAGACTCAGTCAAAAACCTACTGGAACTAATTGA
>NW_006921627.1:9948249-9952159 GCF_000298275.1 Orycteropus afer afer
GAATTGAACCCACACCTGTGGTTTCCAGCCAAACAAAAGACAGGCATATGAGTTGAACATTTACCTCAAGTAGATACATTCCTTGGAGAGAACAATCATGGGAGAAAGAAGGGCTTCTTATGCACAGGAAGACAGCTCAGGGGGCAGGGGTGCATGGAGGGATGGACACAGGGAAGAAGTAACGATGGGGAAGAAGTGGGAGGGGAGCTGTTGCATTGTGGTACACTGTGGTCAATGTCATGAAACAAAGTGTATGTGAACCGCTGTATGGAAAGTAAATTTGCTCTGTAAACCTTCAGCCAAATCACAATTAAAAAAAAAAAAAAAAAAAGAGTTGGAAAGTGGGAAATCATTATAGATAAAATGATCATTTACATAGTCCAAGAAAATCAAACTATTATGATAGCAATAACCAACTATAAAATGCCTTTGAAATTAAGTAACATTTATAACAAGATAATAAAAAGCTCACAAATAATCTAAAAATGAAAATGCCATTTAAAATAGGAAGTAAAACTCTAAAGTAACTAGAAGTTAATAAGAATGCATAAAACCTAAATGGTTATAAATGATAAAGTGATCTATAGGACATCAAAATAAATAAATAAATAGATAGATAAGTGTACCAAGTTCATGAAGGAGAAAACATATAAAAAATTCCAGTTCTCCCCTAAAATAATATACACATTTTATATAATTTTAATGAAAATTCTGGCAAGATTAGATAAAGTATCTATAAAATTTATATAGAATAGTAACAGTATTTTGAAAAAGAAGAACAAAAAAAGGAACTCTTTTTATCTACCAGATATTAAAACATGTTTCAAAGGCAATTAAAATCAGCATATTAGTGCAAGAACAGAGAAATATTCTAATGAAAGAGAATAGAGCATTCAGAAAAATAACCTGCATGTATAAAGGAACCTGTTTCATCGTGGAAAAGACCCCATAAACAATAATAATAATAATAATAAAAGGATCTATTATTTAACAAATTGTGATGGAAACATAGAAAAAGTGAAATCTGAACCTTTTCTCACACACTTGCAAAATTAATTTCCAAATACATTAAAGACCTAAATGTAAAAGAAAAAAGTATAAAACTGTTAGAAGAAAATGTAGGCACTATTTCTACATTCTTGTATTGAATGAACGCTTTTTGTGCAAGACACAAAATTATATAGCATGAGGGAAAAAACTGATAGATTTGAACATATATAAATTAAATATGTTGTTCTATGAAAGACCTAAATCTGAAAGTCAGTAGATTGAGAAAACATATTGGCAAAGCACATGACTGATCGTAATCCAGAATGTAAAGAAAGTTATGCAAATCTGCAAGGAATAAGAAACACAAGTGAAAAATGGGTCAAGGAAATATATAAGTAATTCATAGAAGGTAAAAGCTGATAAAACCAAACCAAGCTCACTGCCATTGAGTCAATGCTGACTCAAGCGACCCCTCCTTGGGTTTCCAAGGTGATATCTCTACAGAAGTAGATTGCCCAGTCTTCCTTCTGAGTGGCTGGTGGGTTTGAACTGCCAACCTTCTGGTTAGCAGTAAAATGCCTTAGGCACTACATGACCAGAGCTCCCAATTGCTGATATTTTGTTGTTGTTATGTGTCGTTGAGTCAGACCCGACTCATAACGACCCTTCCTTGGGTTTCAGAGGCAGTATCACTATGAAAGTAGATTGCCCAACCTTCCTTCCAAGGAGTGGCTGATAAACTAATACAAATATGATACTCAACTTCATTAATAATCAGGAAAATGAAAAATTAAATAATAATTTAAGATACCTGTAAGATATAAAAAAATTAGAAAATAAATAAAGGGTTCAGATGATTTCAAGTCCAGGGAACATTGAAACTCTCATACTTTGTGCATGGGAGTATAGACCACTGCTACTATTTTGGAAACCAATTTTACTGTGGTTGGTCAACGAACAAATCTGTCTTGGAAGAAGTATAGTCAGAATGCTCCATAAAAGTGAGGATGGCAAGACTTCACCTTTCATGCTTTGTTCATGTTGTCAGGAGGAACCAGTCCCTGGAGAAGGATATAATGCTGGGAAAAGTAGAGTCAGTGAAAAAGAGGAAGACTCTGAGTGAGATGGATTGACACAGTGGCTGTAACAATGGGCTCACTGTGAAGACGGTACAGGACTGGGCAGTATTTCATTCTGTTGTACATAAGGTAGCTATGAGTTGGAACCGACTTGATGGCACCTGACAGCAACAACAAATGTACTCAGTGCTCAGCAGTTTCACTCCTGGGCATAAACCCTAAAGAAAATCTCAAACACTCAAAGAGACATCCCACACAAGAAGTTGAATAGCAAAGAGTTGGAAAACAAGCTAAATGTTCCCCATCAAAGAAGGGACAAAAAGTCTTTACTGAAATGACTCCTTTTCAGTGACACTATCCTAATTACCCTAATTACAATTGAAACTTATCCCCTCACACCAGTACTTCCAATTCCCCTTACCTGCTTGGTTTTTCTCCAGAGCACTTTTTGCCAGTGAACTCATTGTATATGGTATTTTATTTATTCATTTTGTCTATTTTGTCTATAATCTGTTCCCTGCTCCTCCCATTAGCCTCATGAAGGCAGGATTTTTAAGTGCTTTCTTCACTTAAAAACATCTACTATGTTCCAAGCACTCTGTCATTGATCTTCAAGATCATTAACATAGTGCTTGAAACATAATAGATGACCTTGGTTTGATTCCCTGACAATTCAACTCATGCATTGTCTGTCAGAGAACATTGTGTATTTCTAGGATAGTGAATAGTCTTCAGTGGAACTTCCAGACTAAGGTGGACTAGAAAGAAAAGTTGGGCAATCTACTTCCCAAAATCAGCCTATGAAAAACCTACAGATTATGATGGTTTGATCTAAAAGCTATTGGCCAGTGTTTTGTTCAGTTGTGCATGGGATCACCACAAATCAGAGACGGCTTCAATGACAGCTAATAACAACAGGCACCCTGGGAATGTGCCCCCACTGGAGCATCTATTGGAGACAAATCCTGTGGTGCCTCCTAATACCCTTTTATAAAGGATAAAACTTGTTGCTGTTGAGTCAGTTCTGACTTACAGCCCTATAAGACAGAGAAGAACTGCCCCATAGTGTTTCCAAACTGTAATCTTTACAGAAGCTGGCTGCCACATCTTTCTTCCATGGAATGGCTTGTGGGTTTGAACCACTGACCTATCAGTTAGAAGCCAAGTGTTTAATCACTGTGCCACCATATCTCCTTATAAAGGCTAAAGATTCTATCAAAATTTCAGAGAACTTGACCTCAAATTGAGCTATCCCATCCAAATTATCCTTCAAGCCAATGTAATGTTACTTAGGGGTTCACTTGGATCAGCTGCCAATGAAGAAGAAAAAAGCAATGGAATATCAAATTGCTGAGCTATAAAATTAACCCATACTGCTGACATGGAATTTTAAAGGCCCTTTTTAGTTTCTCCAGAAAGATTCTATGAAGCCAACTGGCTAGAGCTGTGGTTTTGTTGAAGAAAATTCCACCTAAAACATTCTCTTAACTGTTTTCTGTATGACAAGAAGATGAAACGAGAACTTGACCAAGCAATGAGATTGGTGTTACCTCTTGCCAAGGATTCACAGGTCCCACTTCAACTTGTTTTCTCAGGTGGTTCTTACTGGTCTGCCCTTGACCAGGTGTTAAGGGAAAGGCTGGAGAGAAAATTAGGGCTATGATCCTTTTGGCTTTGCCTACCCTTCCAATTTTAAGTCCCCTGCTTCACTACTTTCTACTCCATACCTTTCCCTCCAACTAAATTAAATAACTTAATCTGGAAACTATCCCCACTTTCTCTTTGCCTGTTGAATTCCTATATATCTTTCAAGGCTTACCTTGAAATATATATATATATTT
>NW_006921627.1:9952384-9970406 GCF_000298275.1 Orycteropus afer afer
TATGTATATGTATATGTATATACACACACACTATGAATAAATATAATAAAATATAAAATATAATAAATGTAAATATATATATTTTTTTACTGAAGTGAGTAATCATTCCTAATTTTAAAAGATTCAGAGATTTTGTTCATACTTTCTTGCAACACTTGCCACATTCTGCTTTACATTCTAATCATTTATGTTTTACTAAGTCTAGCCTTGCAAGCTTTAGCATGTATTTTTCACTTTAAATCACTTCTTGTTCTTTTTTCTTCTCTTCCCTTATCTGAGTTATGCAATGCAATATAAATGGAATAAACTGGGGATGGAGAGATTCTAGACACCAATTTCCTACTAACTTTTAAAAATACTAATGGGATGGACATCAGTTCTGGTGACTCTTAACTACCCAGTATGTATATTTCAGGAAAATGTTGATCTCAGTCTGATTTTCCCCTGCACCTGACAATAGTTATGGGAGCTCTGGTGGTGTAGTGCCTAAGGCATTTGACTGCTAACCAGAAGGCTGGAGGTTCAAACCCACCAGCCGCTCCTCAGAAGGACGATTTGGCAATCTACTTCCATAGAGATACTGCCTCGGAAACCCAGGGAGGAGTCGCTATGAGTCAGATTCCACTCAATGGCCCTGAGTTTGGTTTTGGTTTTGGACTTTCCTATTATAATTTTGTTTATGTCTAGGAGATGTAAACATAGGAACTTTGGCAAGATATAATAAAATGACAAACCTTACTGAATTATACTAGAACCAGACAGATGATGGAAAATATACTAACATTGAATCTTACTAAAAAAAACTCATA
The DNA here is from genome assembly GCF_000298275.1 of Orycteropus afer afer. NCBI lineage: Eukaryota > Metazoa > Chordata > Mammalia > Tubulidentata > Orycteropodidae > Orycteropus > Orycteropus afer. Next base: position 9,953,194 of record NW_006921627.1, read on the forward strand.
GTCCAGTGGAAAATACAAAAGCCCTATCACAAATCAGCAATAAGCAATATGAAAGAGAGTTCAACTGAACAATAAATTGGCCCAGTGAGATGTCAGAGGAGAAGGACTGAAATGGCTAAGAAATTTCCTTTAGTGTTAGGAGGAATTGATTGCCAATATAACTGTAAGATGTTTGATTTAGGTTGTAGCATGAGCAAAGGCACATAGGCAGGCATAAGCATAAGTAACAAGGACAGTTTCCCAAGTGTACAGATAGGGGAACATTCACACACTCACATGATCATGCATCCTTCCCCATCCACCAACTTCTCTACTACTTCCGCTCTAAGAAGGATTTGATCCTCTCCAAATGCCTTTTGGAACTTATACATATGTGATAGGTGAAGTTTGAAAGGGAGTGTTAGCATGCAAAGAGCTTAGAAGGATTCCATTTGAAAGGATAAAGAATAATTAGATACTGAAGAAAAAGAAGGAAGAGAAAGAGGAGAGAACCTGGATAGGCTGATTCAAGAAGAGAATTTTCAGGAAGTTATAAATAGAATCTAAGAGTCTTTGGAGCAGCTATGAAGTGTGGGAAGGGTAATAGAAAAAATATTTTTTCAATTTTTCTTTGGGAGATGAATAGCATTCTGCTTGAGAATATTTGGGGAAAATCTAATTAATTAATACTTAAATATTTAAATTCTTTACAATGAATATTTTGACTGCTAAAAAGTGTTTCGGGGGTCTGTTTTGGCTCTGTTTGAATTAAGATGTGGAAAACAATGAATATTTTGACTACTAAAAAGTGATTTGGGGGTCTGTTTTGGCTCTGTTTGAATTAAGATGTGGAAAACCCATCAGGTCTTATGGATATATGTGGCATGGATAGAATGACAGTGAGTAAATTAACCAGTACAAAACAGGGTAGATATGTGGGTCAGTGAGGAATAAGGCTAGTTAGATAAGTGGGCAAATTGAAGTGGACTTTGGAAAATGGACCAAAGAGTTATTTTTAAAATTCAACTTTATACAAAATGGGGGGAAATAGAAATACTTTCTAAGGCTGAACACAATGGCATCCAGATTGTGGGCTGATTTGAATCTTTTCAGTATCCTATTTTTAGAAGGAACAATGGAGAATTGACTGTTGGTGGTTTTTAAACTAGTCTTCTCATTTTTGTGCATATTTCATTCTAAAGACTGAGCTTGAAGACCATCTGTAATTAACAAGATTATCAAGAACTTTTCTAACTAATTTGTTTATCACTTTTCAATTCATCTTTGTTAAGACCACCATACCAAATGCATGCAGGTCCAAAGCAAACTAGTGTTTTGATCTGAAAAGTCTGTTCTTTGCTACATTCTCTGCCTTACTATAATCTGAAAACAGGTGTAAATCAGTATTCTCTATTTTTTCAGATACATTATTACAGTTAGTTATAATTAATCATTTAAAAAGTATTCCTATGTGTTCTTATGGGACATTGACTCTTTCTATATGATCTTAGGTAAAAATCTTTTGTGTTTTTTTCCTATGAAAAGCCTTTGGATAAAACTATAATATTGATTTTGGGGCAGGGTAAAAGGTGTGATTCTAAAGTAAGAGTTAATCATCACTTTCCATAAGAACTTTACAAATTAGTTACAATGGCAAAAAACAGCGCACACACAGAAAAGTACAAACTAAATTTCTGAAGAGTCATTTACGGATATGTGCATTCTTACCTTCCTCTCTCACCCTTGGGAAGAAGAAGAAGAAAAAATCTCCAAAAAGATGATAGCTTGGTTGAACGTGCTAACACTATGAACTCTTAAGCAGAAAGCTGCAGTCAAAAACTCATTTACTATTATGAATAGTAGTTTTTTTTTTTTTTTTTTTTTCACATCTGAAAAGAGTGGCATTTTGCACTAAGACCAAATTGCTCTTGTGTGGGAAATTATCTAACATCTGGTTTCATGCTTAGAAGAGAGATTTATGTGTCTACCGTTAGCTGGGTGGGGTGGGTGCCAATTATTTTAATTAATTCATCTGAGAACCCAGAAGCTCATAAAGAGTCATTGGAAAGTTTATTTGATGTGACATTAGAGAGCACCAACCCCTTATTGATGAGGAAACTGAGATCCATAGAAAAGAAGTATTTCAGGTCCCTGGTCCCTGATGGAAGAGCTGGGACTGAAATCTGGAAGCCACATGTATCCTTTCCACCATATCTCACTGCACCATCATCCACAGGATGATGTCATTTAATGAAGGACATCAAATGCATTGTGGAGATGACTAGTGAGTTGTGAGTAAAACATTTTTCTTGAGAATTATCAACTCTAATCTTTGTCTCCTAATATTGCATTAAGTAATTTCACTTGACATTTGTTGAGCATTTGTGGAGCATCAAATATGTGAAAATCAGAGGCAGTGGGGTGGAGAGGATCAGAGATTATATAAAAAGATAATTAATTTGATTCCTGCCCTCTAAGAAGCACCTAGACTTGTTGGGAAAGCAGATAGCTTTGCAAATGGTACAAGGCAGTGTATGAAATAACGAAGAGGGGCAAAGACTGGAGGACATCAGAATGAAAATAGAAGCCATACTAAAGGTGGAGATTTGGTGATGATGTGGATGAGCAGCTTTAAAAATCCCATCCCATCAATTTGTTATTAACAGTTAATAGAGATCTTTTAGGTCACATTCAAACATATACATGATGGCCAATCACCCACAATTAATTTTATTATATGCATGGATGTGGGTAAAAGTTTAAGGAAATGAGAGGATAATGGTTTGCATGGTAAGAGATGATGCAGGAAGGCTTCCTGGAGAAAGGTGGCTATTTATTACAATTCCAAGAATAGGAAGGATGCTCTTTGGTTGGCAACACATAAAGAGTCCATGTTTGATTTTTGGGCTTCCAGGAATCTGGCCCAGCCACCATAGCCTCAATATATTTCTGTATTTTTTCTGTCTGGGGAAAGACTGTGGACCAAGTACAAGGTGAGAAGCTTGCCATGAAGGTTAGGCAAGAGGGACCTGTATTAAGATGGAGAAGAATAGCATGCTCTTCCTTCCACTCTTGATCCCAAGATTTATATTCTTAGTTATATTTATGAGGTGTGGAAGACAACTAGGAGACAACCCAGATCAAGAAAGCAGGTTGGATTACAAGGCATTATGCACCATGGTAAGAAGTATTTGTATAAACCAACTCTAACACACTCCTAACAGAAAGGATTTAGGCTAATAAACATAGAAAACCCATTCTGAGGAAAGCTCCAGAGGGAAATTGAAGAGTAGGACTTGGATCAGAAAATCTCCAACAATTGTTAGGTGATAATAGGACTCCTTAGATGGACTGGGCAGTAGGAAGAGTATTGGGGGAAAGGAGGAAGCTGGGAGGGAAAGGGAAGATGGTTAGAAACAAAGATGTTTCTTTTATTTTTAAATCAAACCTCAAGTAGTTAAGGAACAGAGGTTCCATCTACCTTGTCAGTCAATCTCTTTTCCAGAACAGAGTCTGCTTACATGATATCTTAGGCTGAGCTCTCCATGAAACAGGCTCTGGGATGAAGATTTGTGTGCAGATGCTTTACTGAGGATTGAGGGCAGCAGGATTGGGCAGACAGAGAGGATGAGCTGTGATGTGGTTGCAACAGAGCACTCTGTAGTTGGGATAGCCCTTAAGAGATGCTCTGATAAAGGCAAGGGGACCAAGCCTTTGTGTTTCCATCAGCCAGTCATTGGATTCAGGCTTCTCCTGGATTGTCATTGTAACCTTATGTAAAAATGATGTGAAAGTGTCAGATCTCATCTAACTTGGGGGGGGGGGGAGAATCACCATCAGCATCAGCCCAAAGCTCATTCCTATGAGGTGGAGGTCACACATACTCTCCAAGCTTTTTACCAATTCTAACTCCAACCATCCCTCCCACATCCTTCTCTGATGGATTTGATCATTCATTGCAATGGCCACACTGAGCTCATAGACCATACTCACAGCTATGGGGCTTATTTGGGACATAATAAGTTATAATTCATGATTAAGATCAACTTGGAAGGATGTAGGCAAAGTCTTCCTTCTTTAGTGCAGGACAACTCTCTCAGCTTCTCTCAACCATGCAGGGCCTCAGCCTTTGGCCTTTGCTCTTGGCCTGACCTCTGCCCTGTTTGGCAAGCAAATGTTACAAAACTCTTTAGCTCCCTCAACAAGTGCCCAGAGGTACTCCACTTTGCCAGGAACCCTCCTGGCCAAAGGTGCTCAGCAGTCTCACTCTGTGGGCAGCACGCCCAGTGTAGCCACCTCACTCCATGGGCCTAGAAACCTACCACACAATCTTGCATCAGTCTCCTGGTTCTGCTGTTGCTGTTTCTCTGCTGCTTGACTCTGCCATGCTTGCCACTGCTTCTTATCATCTTCTTGCTGTCTCTAATGTTACAGCTCTTTCTATCTCCTGGGTCTAGGAGGTTCTCAGTGCAGGGACCTTAGTTCCAAAGGATGTGCTCCACTCTGGCTCTTCTTGATGGTCATAAAATCCCTCTTCCCTCTTCTGGGATTGGCTCCCTTTAAGCCTAATTCAGTGGCAAAACAGACCAATCCCCTCATTAGGGTTCCATACATCTTATTTGCATATTCCCATCCTGACAAGGGGGAACACTGGTGGCGTAGTGCCTAAGGCATATTACAGTTAATCATAATTTGGCAGTTCAAACCCACCAGCCACTCCTTGGAAGGAAGGTTGGGCAATCTACTTCCACAGTGATACCGCCTCGGAAACCCAAGGAGGTGTCGCTATGAGTCAGGTCCAACTCAACAGCACATAACAACAACAACAGCAAATCTCCACAAGGGTCCTATGTACCTTATTTGCATTATTAATAGTTTGTCCAACCCCCTTCATCGGCCAAAAGCACCTTATTTTCACAGTCCTATCCAATCACTTTGTGGGAGTCACAAGACCATGGTTAGAAGGGCCACAGCTTCTCCTCACTTATCAACATGGTTAAGTTCCAAAGACCAGGTCATTATGCAAAAATCAATGTTATATGAAAATGAGGGATGACCACACCTGATTACAAAATTAAGTATGACTACACCATTACAGAGCTGCCAAATCACTGAGAATCTTGGCACAGTCAAGTTGACACATAACCTTAACCATCACAGCCAGCGTTACTCTCGCCTTGGCTTTTATTACTACCAGATACATGTTGTTAATGCACAAAATAGTCAGAAAGTAGGTTTTTTATAAATGCAAAATGCCAGACAACAAGATAGTTGATGATAAGAAAAGAGAGGGTATAATTCACTCCACTGTACTTTGGGCAAGGCAGCACCACAAATCACTCCCTTTGGCAGAAGGCTATGCTCAGAGAAGGACTAGACTGTGAGTCATCAGAAGCCAAAGCTCCCAGTAGCTGAGATACGAGTGCTTCAGTTCTGGAAGGGTCATCTGGGCTTCAGAAGATCTGGCTTGAAGCCCTACAACTGTCACTTAATAGCTATGTGACCCTGCCGTAATCACTTCCCCTCTCTGGGTCACAGTTTTCTCATCTGTGAGAGTTGAACTCAAAGATATTATATCACCCCTTCAATTCTGAGGCTCTGTAGTTCCAATGGTTGGAGAGTATATATTGGCAGGAAAAATCATTTTTCCACTATTGTCTATGTTCTTCTTTCACCATCCAAATGTCCAAAGAATTTCATCTGATACCTTTCATAGCTGCTCTTATCTGTACTTCATCTCCAAATTCACTCATTCATATTTGCACCAAGTGAGAAGCATAGTGCTAAATACTGTGCAACCAAACCCAAATCCATTGCTGTCAAGTCGATTCTGGCTCATGGTGACCCTATGGGACAGAATAGAACCCCTATAGGGTTTCCAGGACTACATATCTTTGTGGAAGCAGATTGCCACGTCTTTCCCTTGCAGAGTGGTTGGTAGGTTTGAACCTCCGATCTTTTGGTTATCAGTTGAGTGCTTTAACTAATGAACCACTGGGGCTCCTTAAATACTGTGGAAGAAAGAAAAATAATTTAATCCATGGATTATGCCCATCTGAGATTTATGATTCCAATGGAAGTCGGGGGGAGAGATGTATGAAAAATTCTATTGTTTGAGATGGTGGAGCTGAGAGGAAGCACCTTCTGTTGTGGAAGATGTGAATATAATGGCTGTTATTGTCATTGTTGTTTTCACGAGTGTTACTGGTGAGCCCAAACAGAATTGCCCAAAATAACTGGGAGATGTAGGTTTGCTGATTGGGTGATAGTAATTTGGAAGTCATTTTCGAAGTGAGAGTTGAAACCAAGCAAAATATGGGGTCCCTGAAGCAGGAGGTTTTAGAAAGAAGGCCATTAAGACTGAATTCTAGAGAACGCACAGGTTGGGGCAGGCACTCCCCTAAAACTATTTTGGAGCTCAGAGCAAAAGAACATATAGAAACCCCAATTCCATCTGTCTATGTAAAAGTTGTAACTAAGCTCACAGAAAGTTAAGTAAAATATGTTCTATTCTCCTACTTGACAAATACACCTCATAATGGCAAACAGAAAAACATGAGCACCTATTGCTTTTATATGACTGAAAGTTGGCAAAACTTCAACAATAAACTTAATGCAATTATTATTATATATAAATGTTCTGCTGATGAGTCAGTGATGTTTAGACAGGTAATAAAATTAAAATAACAATTCATATATAATACTATGCATAATTATTCATACAAACCAAAACAAGCATACTTCATGAATTATTATACACTTAGTCTATAACTTTTATTGAAAAAGTTTTATTGCTTTCATTTTAGAACAACCATTAGTTATATTCTTATAAACGAGATTTGCGCATAAGTTATGTTCTAATTAAGACACAGTGAAAATTATGTAACATTTCTTAAGTCATGTTAGTTCTTAATGTTTTTATTAATTGAAACTTGGAGAAACTTTGCTCTAGAGAGGCACTACCAGCTAGAACTATTAATAAAACACTTCAAGTAATACTTATGTTTGGAAATCTAATATAAACTTTACTCATTATTTTCAAATATTGTGATGGAGTAGCATGTAATAAACTACTATAAAAATATTACAAAATATTTTAGTTTTATTATGGTTTGCATTGCAATTTCATAATTGCTTAAATCAATGTGTTGTTATTATGTGCCATCGAGTCCATTCTAGACTCACAGTGACCCTGTAGGGCAGGGTCCCCATAGGGTTTCCTAAGCTATAATTTTTATCGGAGCAGATCACCAACTTTTTTCTCCCAGGAAGAAGCTGAGAGTTTGAACTACTGATCTTTCAATTAACAGCTGAGTGCTTAACCATTGTGTCACCAGGGCTCTTTAAAGTGATATAGGTCTATCTATTAAAAAAATAATAATAACCAGTTGCTGTCAAATTGATTTCAATTCAGGTTACTCTTAAGTGTGTCAGAGTAGAACTATGTTCCATAGGGTTTTCAATGGCTGATTTTTCAGAAGTGGATCACCAGGGCTTTCTTCCTCTGGGTGGACTCAAACCACCTTTAGGTTAGCAGCTGAATGCTTTAACAGTTTGTACTCCTCGGAAGGAACGTTGGGCAATCCTACTTCCCTAGTGATACTGCCTCGGAAACCCAAGGAGGGGTCGCTATGAGTCGGGGCCGACTCGACGGCACATAACAACAACAACAACAACAACCACTCAGGAACTCCCATAGACCTATCTATACAGTAATGTAAAGAATCAATTACATGCTTTACATGTATTAAGATCAAACTTACCTATATGCAAATTTAAGGGTTATATGAAGTGTTTACTAATGGAAAATAATCCTCAGGTGCCCTGTGCAACTGTGTGAGTACTCTGGACCAAGAATTGCAACAAGAAAGAGAAGCAAGAATATGATTCTTGGTATTACTGGGAAACAACAACTTGTTATTCAAGAATCTATTGCATTCATGCTGAGAGGAAGTGAAACTGAGTGGAGTCAAAGCTCAACTATTTCCCCCACCCTGGTCAAGACAGATAGGACCCCAGTTGGAACATTATTACTCAGTTCCTTAAAAGCTGAATAGGATGAAACCTGGGGGATTGAAACTGCATGAAGTCAAAGCTCAACTATTTCACCATCCTGGGTAAGACAAATAGGACCCCGGCTGGAGACAGATGAGTAAACACAATAAGCTCAGTTCCTTAAGAACTGAATGGAATGAAAAGCCAATTCACACATTGTTCCCTGCTATTCCCCTTGAAACAGGTGATAAGCACGTTAATGTGTCTCAGAAGATAACTTGAAAAATAACTTTGGCCCATGAAGATGCACACTGAAGCAGACAGGAACAAAGTTGCTGGGAACTGACATTCTCCCCTCTGCTTAAGCCCAGATCAGCTGATGACAGGAAGCCTGCGTGACTCATCTGGTGCGCAAGCGCACTGCATTAAAAAATGACTGTCCCTTTAAACAGAGGTGAAGGAAATTTCAGCCAACTATCAACTATTTCATGCTCAAATTCCTGAAATTTTTATGAATATGCATAACCCTCTCTCCTGAAACTTATAAAAACCGTAATTTGATTTAGATTCGGGAGTCAGATTTGGGCAAAGACCCCTGTCTTCTTACATTGCCACTTTACAATAAATAATTTTCTGTTCTCTTAATCAGTCGGTATATAAACTGTTTTGGCCTGACTATGCACTGGGCAGGGACCTGCATTTGGTCTGATTTCAGAAGGATTTGATAAATTGATTGATTAGTCTTTTCTCTGAATACTGAACAAACCCTTCCCATTGCTAAAGCAGAATCCATCTCCAACATTGTCGTGGTCTATAGATTTACAGAACTGTAGAGTTGCACACACTTGTCTTTCAGCTATAGATAAAGAAGAGTGTTTTCCTGAGGCTTGAACAGAGTTAGTCACAAGAGTAGGGGTTGAACCAGCACTGAGAACTAAGTGACAAAGGCATCCAAGTGTTCTTTAATGTGTTTATTTTTCATGTTTTTGTGGTACATGGTGTCCTCTAAAGCTCAGGGCCTGGGACATGAGGCCTCTCTTGCCCAGGTGTAATAGCTGTATGAAGTGTGTAGTGAAGACACAAATGAAAACAGAACAATAAGACAGAATCAAAGAACTCAGGGACTTCTCTGATTTGAAAGAGACTTATAATTGTTCAACTGAATTAGGACTAACCAACCAGTTGCCATTGAGTCAATTATAACTCATATGTCAGAACAAAACTGTGCTCCATAGAGTTTGCAGTGGCTGATATTTTGGAAATAGATCACCAAGCCTTTCTTCTGAGGCACCGGTGGGTGGCCTCGAACCTCCAACCTTTTGGTTAGCAGCCACCGAGGGACTCCTGAATTAAGACTGTATCTTCATAGGTTGTCTCTTCGTATCCACTTTTCCCTGGCTTTAAACTCTCTATTGCAGTCAAAGTGAAACTTGTAAAGAACAAATCTGTTGCACCTTAATTTCCATTGAATAGCTTCCCGTTGTTTTCAGAACAAAATCCCAAAACCTTATCATGATTTGTAAGGCTATCTGTATATTGGCCCCTATCTATTAGCTTTCTAGCTTCATCTTTCACAGTCCTCTGCCCAGCACCTGGTTGAGACATCAGACTAGATTTCATTCCCCTCAGGTACACTGTGTGCCCTTGGTTCTGGCCCCTCATGTACAACTTGTTCCTCATTTCTTTCCCTATTTATCAGTCAAATGTCAGTCTGGACCCTTTTGGAGCCTTTCTGACTCCCAACCTGTCATGATACCAAAAACTAAATCCATTGCCACTGAGTCAATTCTAACTTATAGCAACCCTATAGGACAAAACAGAACTGCCTCATAGGGTTTTCAAGGCTGTAATCTTTATGGAAGCAGACTGACAAACTTATCTCCTGCAGAGCAACTGGTGGGTTTCAACTGCTGATCTTTTGGTTGCGGCTGATCACTTAACCACTGTCACCAGAGCTCCTCCTGTCATGATACAAGCTTCTATAACACTGCATTTCCTCTATGAAGACTGTTACCCACTTTCTTATTGCTTGTTTATCTATCCTATTTGCTATACTATCAGCTCTGTGAGGTGATGGAATCACTAAAATGTCTCCAGTGCCTGAGACAGGAAGATACTTAATAATAAGCCATTGCATGAATGAATAAGGTTGATAGCCATTGATACCTGGTGAAATTTTGTCAGAGGTCTGAGACCAGCTAGGAGTTAAATTTGGGTGAAAGTTTATGCAGATTAGGAAAAGTTAGTTATTTGTGTTCAAGCTTACATTAGAAAGTTTCCAGATCTTATGATGATATGAAAAGATTACAGACATAAATATATAAGACTTAGAGTGAAGCTTCAATTCTGCTAAGAGACCTTTGTCTCTTAAACTCCCTGAGTTTCCATTCTGCATCTGGAAAAAGACCAATATATGTTTTACCTAATTTGCAGGGTTATGGTGATGAGTTCATTAAACTGATTTACGTGAAAACTTCTTGTAATTTGTGAAAAAACTATATAAACTTCAGATATTATTAGATGTATCTACTTAGCAGTGATGGCACTGATATAATTGACATTGTCAGAAATTGAAGATTATCTATTACTTTTAACAAAGTAGGATTATAATAGTCTAGATTTCAGCTGGCAGGTGCCTAGAAACAGGAGGTGGTTTTGCATTGTGGTTTTGTGTTGAGCTTACTCAATTGTTAAATAAGTCTTAATAATTACTTTGTGGCAGAAAACCCTATACAATGATACTGTATAGTGCAGACAAAGCATCTCATCCTTTGTGAATTCCAAACAAAGTGCCAATGGAAAGGCTAGTGCCTCAACCTCCAGTGAAACATCATAGTTTTCCACTACACTCACAAGCTTTCCTCTGCACAGGTTATTGGTGCTCACTGTCAGGTTGTGGAAGATTTGAGGATGCATTTTCATATTTCCAATCTCATCTTGCAAGAACAAAGGCTGTTCTCTGGGTGATGTTGTGAGCTGGTTCTTTTTGGCTTTAACTTCTAAGTCTATAACAAAGGTCAACCTGATTACTGGGTTCTCTTCCAGCACTGATATTTCATGACTACTGAAATTCAGACTGAGAATGAGAAATATAATGAGACTGACTTTTTATGAGCCTGCAATGTGATCTCTTGTACTTCTCAAAACCAAAATTCACTGCAGTGGAGTCGGATCTGACTCATAGCAACCCCTCCTTGGGTTTCTGAGGTGGTATCACTGCGGAAGTAGATTACCCAATCTTCCTTCCGAGGAGTGGCTGGTGGGTTTGAACCACTAGCCTTCTGGGTAGCAGTTAAATGCCTTAGGCAGTGTGCCAGCAGAGCTCCTTGCTGTGAAATCCGAGTTGTAGTGATTAAATGCTCAGGAGGATGAAAATGTAGAGGCACCAGGAGAAATAGAAGGTCCCCTGTGACAACTTTCTGAGAGTGTTATGGGTTGTAACCCTCACACTCTGCTCAGAAATTATCTTACAGATCTGAGTTTGCTCAGACTTTATAGGAGAACATGATGTCACCCAGTTTACAATACTAATAATCCAAAGGGATGACCACACAGACAGAGATGCCGAACACTATGCAACAGACTGCAGAAGACTTGCAGACTTTGCACGAGGATTCAAGTGTGGATGGGGCTTAAATAGTGATGGCACCCACATGCATGCAAGCAACCAGGGCATTAATGAGGACTTTGGTTTGTGGTTTTCAAATGTTCTCACACACAGTGTTCATCCCATTTATCTACCACAACTGGAATCCTAAAGTCAATGGAAAAAACAAGGCTTTAGATTAAAATTGCCCTAAATCTGCAGTCCAGTGCTACCACTTCTTAGCTATGTGGTTTTGAAAAAGTTACTCAGTCTTTTTGAGTATCAGTTTTCTTATCTATTATATAAAACTTCTAGTAGCTATCATGTAGGGGTATTGTGAGGATAAATGGTATAACATATGTATAACATATGTACAAGCAAAGCCCATTCATACAATAATGAGAATTAAGCAGAGAACATCATAGTCAGGCAGTAGTGGATGTGGTTTTAACTGTACATGTCGCTACAGGACAAGGTTTGGGATGAGAGGTGACATAGAATAACATAAAATAGAAAGCAACCAGTTAAAGTTACATGTAATAGGTGTTATTGATTGGAGAGAAAGATTTTTCAGGAATTGCCCAGACTTTGCATCAAAGTCTAGGGAGTTTATAGCACTCTTCCCCATCATGACAGGTCAAAGAAAAAAGAAATCATTTCCAGGTGGCAACAGGAGACAAATTTCTTTACTTGGACAGCAGTTTCAAGCTTTTGCCTGGATTAGTATGTGAGCAAAAGGTAACAAAAATAGCCAGAACTATAGACATGCAGTTGTTGTGGACTACGTGCTCAAAAACCTAGCACTAGTATGCGCAGAACAAGAGAGAGGTGCTGAGAGCTCCTTGCATTTATGAAAGTAGTTTATACAAGGGAACAACAGGCACTTGAGCAGCCACAATGTGGACTAGTGAGAGATGTGGACAGGGACTAAAGTGGTACCAAACGAAGTATTTAGAAAAAAAGTCAAGACTAGAATCAGGGTAGCAACAATTGTTCTAACCACACCAGAGGGATGAGTTTAATATATATTTCCATACCAAACCAAGCCCACTGCCACTGAGTAGATTCTGACTCACAGCAACCCTTAGGGGAACTTTCCCAAAGAGTTCCCAAGGCTTTAAATTTTCATGGAAGCACACTGCCTCATCTTTGTCCTATGGAGCACCCAGTGGGCTTGAACTGCCAACCTTTTGGTTAGCAGCCTAATGCTTTAACCACAGCATCACCAGAGCTCCTTTATGTTGCCATAAACAAGCTATATTTCAATCTGTGCATTACTCTATATAAGCCTATACCCCACTTTAAAAGCACCTTGTACAGAGACAGACACTTGGTGGATATTAGGTAAGTGTTTCTTTCCTTTTCCAAGATTGAATTTGGGAAAGCTGGTAGAAAACCTTTTTGAGGTAGAGGCTTAGTGGTAAAGTGGGAACTGATTCAATGATTGGCTCACAATTGACAATGAACTAGGCAGTATGTCAGTTTTTTCTCTATACAAGTGTGCCTGGAAACATCTGTTTAGAAGGCTTTGCATATCTTCTAAAACCAGGCTTTGGCAAACAAGGGAGTTTGAAGGATGGCTGAAACTTTACACAAAATGACTTTGCTTTGTTCTCCTTCCATGTTTTTTGTCTAATTCATCAACCATAACAAGCTATGCAAATGTAGACTGATGTGAACGCTAACTTGCTTGCCATCACACAGGCATGGACTATGATTCCATTTAGGCTGCTTTTAGTGGTTCTGAGAGAAAACTGCCTGAGCTGATATTTCCCCATCAGCACAGTTAAGAGGGTGGGAGGAGAAATGCTATACATCCTAGGCATGTGTGTGAACTAGGAAACTTACTTCTACAAACACAAGTTTGCAAATGTCATTTCAATTTGTTGCAAGTATAAATTATCCCAGAGCCCCTTTTGGTCTGACTTTGTTTCCCAAGTTCCACAAATTAAATTGTAGGGAAAACTGTCAGCATCACCAGAGACTCTGTGGTAGCCAATTCTCTAAATTGCCTTTTCCACCCAAGTGTTACAAAAGCTGTAATAGCAACTGTAATAACAACAATGACAATAAAGATGACAACGGTGATCATAATATCAACTGCAGCAACCTACAACCACCAAGCGTTGGTCAAAATAAAAAATGAAGTACCAGAATTTCAGGTGAAAAAAAGGAAATGTTGAAGGGGTTCCTGTAATGAACCAGGTACTTTCTATTCAATATTTCAAAAGCCCAGTGAGGTACTAACCATTATTGTCATTTTACAGTGGAAGGAACAGAGAATGAAAAAGGTTAGATAAATAGCTAAAGATATCACAGCTGGTAAGTGGCATATCCAGGATTCAAAGCCAATTCATCATCATGAAAGCTTTTACCTGTGCACTAGTTACTACCTCACTCACCTGCCTTGGACTTTAACTTCCTTGTAGACTAGAGCCATATCTTGCATTTGGCAGTGGCTTCCCAGGGAAAGGAATCAATTCTGAGTTACGAATTGAGGTCTAGAGTCTGATTTGGCTGTTGGCAGGCCTCCCTAATGTTACTGCCAGCAACTGATCAATGTAGACATCTGAGGATCACCCACCTGAATTATACCTATCTGTGGAGATGTGGACCACCTTATGCTAGTTTGATTACACACTTGTCGATGTGTTTTTGAGACTTTGGGCAGAGTCCACCTATAACTTTGTCTTCAATGCCTACTTTATCCCAAACCAAGTAAGCCTAACTATGTTCTCTTTAATATTGTAAACAAAACTGATATTCAACTGATAGGCATTGATATTTAGATTAGTATATAAATGGTATTTAAAGCCATAAGAATGGATGAAAATTTTTTTTGTAATATGTTGCTATTGTTGTTTACCATCAAGTCAGACCCGACTCATAACGATCCCTCCTTGAGTTTCTGAGGTGGTATCACTGCGGAAGTAGATTGCCCAACCTTCCTTCCCAGGAGTGGCTGGTGGGTTTGAACCGCCAGTCTTCTGGTTAGCAGTCAAGTACCTTAGGCACTATGCTACCAGAGTTCCTAATATAGTGAATTTATATTTTATGTTTGCCTTAAATTGACAGCTCCCTACACACAAACAATGTGCAAAAATATCAATGAGAACATAAGACAAATAATGAAGCTATTAGATTTAGGCAATTATCCAGGTCTTCATGGAAGAAAGGGTAGAGCAAGGAAGGTCAGTGGCATGGATGGACTGTTAGAGAGGTGAAAAATAGGCACTTGGCAAAGTAAGCTCATAAAACCAAACCTGGCAGCCAAGCACCAGGCTCAATCCCCAGGCCCTTTTCATCACAGTCTAGAGGAGTAAGGGTCAGTGTCACTCACCAGAGCACACATGCTTTGGGTAAGACTTACCGAGAACAGGGAGCATACCCTATCTCTTATTTACCCACCTGGGCTACATACAGGCATTTAATTGGAGTGAGGTTGTAAAAGGAAAGGAAATAGTGGGATAAATACAGCATGAGTAAGCCCCAGGGTGTTCCACACATAAATAGTTGGCTATGAAACACATGTAAATTATTCCAATTCCACTCTATCTACAAAGGCCTTAGGATGTTTATTGGATGCAGGAATCTGTGTTTTGGCTACACTCTGACTTTGTTTTGATCAGGTAGAACCATTTGCCAATCTGAATTTTAGAGCTGTTAATGGAAAGATGTTTTTATTGTTATGTGCCATGGAGTCGAACCTGACTCATAGCTACCCCTCCATGGGCTTCCAAGGCAGTATCACTACGGAAATAGATTGCCCAACCTTCCTTCTGACTAGCGGCTGGTGGGTTTGAACCACCAGCCTTCTGGTTAGCAGCCAATTGCCTTAGGCACTATGCTACCAGAGCTCCTAATGGAAAGATAGAAATGATTAAGAAGTTTCCACATAGAACTTTAGTTTCCAGTTGGGACACAGAAAGTAATGAGAGACTGAAATTCCACCTTAGCAATGAGAACAATCCACATACGCTAATAAATATGGTTTTTTAAAGAAGCTATCAGAGAATTGAGGATGTAAGAAAATCTAAGTGAATCAACGTTCAGAAAGTGATAAGCACTTCCTAGAAAGATAACACCCATGTGTCTCTGTTACCTAGGGCTGCAATAACAGAAATACCACAAGTGTGTGGATTTAACAAATAGAAATTTATTTTCTGACACTTTCAGAGTCTAGAAGTTCTAATTCAGAATGCCAGCTCTAGAGGAAGTCTTTCTCTGTTTGTCAGCTCTGGAGGACGGTCTCTGTCTCTCAATGTCTGCTTCCTGGTTCCTTGGAGATGTCTAGTGTCTTGGCATCTGTCTTACCTCATTTCTAACTCTCTTGCTTGCTTGTTTAATCTCTTTTATATCTCAGAGAAGAGATTGACTCCAGATAAACCCTACACTAATCCTGCTGTATTCATTTAACAAAGACAATCCATTCCCATATGGGATTATAACCATAGTCATGGAGGGTAGGATTTACAACACATATTTTGGAGGTGACACAGTTCAATCTATAACATCATGTCTTATTTTAGCACTAGCAGACCACTGGCAGAGGAGCAATGATTCATAATACATGGGGTAATGAGAAACCAGTCAAATTTTTAATGAATTTTCAATGGCCACATGGGACCTGGATTGGAGATTAGACTGCCAAGAAGCCACAAAGTATGTCTGCACCACCCACCAGTCCTTCTTACAGTAGGTATTGAGAAATTTTCTGAAGGCTATGATTAAGGCAGAAGAGCTGAGAGAGAATTTGAGGTATTCAGAATTTTCACCAAGTACATGGCAAAGGACCTCTAAGGGCTGTTGGTGGGGCATGAGAACAGAGAGAAATAATTATAAGGCTCTCAGGGCCATCACAAGTGCAATATAGAAGTTGCTAGAAGCTGGGGATAGAACAGGATAGCTGAGAGAAATGCTGAGGAGTCTAGACTTTCACTTAGTACACTTAGCCCTCCAGATACCAGGGACAGGTCAACAAATTGGGGACAGATCTACTGAGATACCAAGACAATGGAATGATATATTTAAAGGACTGAAAGAAAAAACAAAAATACAGCTAAAAGTTTAACACCAAACATGACATCCTTCTCCAGGGAATGGTCCTTTCTGACAACATGACCAAAATAGGTGAGACAAAGTCTGGCCATTCTCGCTTCCAAGGAGCATTACAGGTGCATTTCCTCCAGGACAGATCTGTTAGTTCTTTTAGCAGTCCATGGTACTTTCAGCATTCTTCACCAGCACCACAACTCAAAAGCATTAACTCTTCTTCGGTCTTCCTTATTCATTGTCCAGCATACGAGGCAATTGGAAATATCATGGCTTGTATCAGGAGCACCTTAGTCCTCAAGGAGACATCCTTGCTCCTCAGCACTTGAAACAGTTCTTTCGCGGTTGACCTACCCAATGCTACATGTCATCTAATGTCCTGACTGATGCTTCCATTGGCATTGATTGTAGAACTAAGCAACATGAATTCTTTGACAACCTCAGTCTTTTCTCCATTTATTGGGATGCTGCTCCTTGCTCCAGTTGTGAGGATTTTTGTTTTCTTTATATTGAGACGTAATACATACTGCAGACTGTATTCTTCAAACTTCATCAGTAAGTGCCTCAAGTCATCCTCACTTTCAGCAAGCAAAGTTGTATC
>NW_006921627.1:9973701-9987860 GCF_000298275.1 Orycteropus afer afer
AAGGCTGGTGGTTCAAACCCACCAGCCACTCCTCGGAAGGAAGATTGGGCAATCTACTTCCGTAGTGATACTGCCTTGGAAACCCAAGGAGAGGTTGCTATGAGTCAACTCCAACTCAGTGGCAGTGGGTTACTCTTTAAAGTGACATCTTTGCTCTTCAGCACTTTAAAGAGGTCTTTTGCAGCAGATTTGTCCAGTGCAATACATGTATGATTTCTTCACTGCTTCTTCCATGAGTGTTGACTGTGGATCCAAGTAAAATGAAATCCTTGACCACTTCAATCTTTCCTCCATTTAGTGTAATGTTGTTTATTGGTCCAATTGTGAGGATTTTTGTTTTCTTATGCTGAAATGTAATCCATACTGAAATCTTTGATCTTCATCAGTAAGTGTTTCAAGTCCTCTTCACTTTTAGCAAGCAAGGTTGTTGTTATCTGCATATCACAGGTTGTCAATGAGTCTTCCTCCAATCCTGATGCAGCATTACTCCTCATATAGTTCAGCTGCTCAGACTATTTGTTCAGTATTATATATACATTTATATAATACTTGAGCAAATATAATATTTGCTCAGTATTATATACAGATTGAATAAGTATGGTGAAAGGATACAACCCTGACTCATGCCTTTCCTGATTTTAAACTATGCAGTGTTCCCTTGTTCTGCTCCAACAACAGCCTCCTGGTCTATATATAGGTTCCTCATGAGCACAATTAAGTGTTCTGGAATTCCCATTCTTCTCAATACTATCTGTAATTTCTTAGGATCCACACAGTCGAATGAATTTGCATAGTCAGTAAAACACAGGTAAACATCTCTCTGGGATTCTTTGCTTTTGGCTAAGATCCATCTGACATCAGTAATGATATCCCTCATTCTACATCCTCTTCTGAATCCAGCTTGCATTTCTGGAAGCTACCGGCTGCAACCATTTTTTAATTATCTTCAGCAAAATTTTACGTGTGGGGTGATACTAACGGTGTTGTTTGAAAATTTCCACATTCTGTTGGATCACATTTCTTTGGAATGGACACAAATATGGATTTCTTCCAGTTCCTGGCATAGACAAGTAAGCACCTCCAGTGCTGCATCCATTTGTTGAAACATCTCTGCATGTATTCTGTCAATTCCTGGAGCCTTGTTTTTCACCAGTTCCTTCAATGAAGCTTGGATTTCTTCCTTCAATATCATTGGTTCTTGATCATATGCTACCTCCTGAAATGATTAAACATTGACCAGTTCCTTTTGGCAGTGACTTTGTGTTTTCCTTTCATCATTTTTTAATGCTTCCTGCATCATTCAATATACAATATTGAATCCTTCAATATTGCAATTCAAAGCTTGAATATTTTTTCTTCAGTTTGTTTAACTTGAGAAATGCTGAGTATGTTCTTCCCATATATAATTATAAAAACACATACACTTGCTAAAACAAAATAAATAACAAGAGATTTGAAATATGTGGTGTAGATAGAAATAAAATAATTATCATATTACAAGAAAACAAAATATAAGAGAGGAGGTAAATTGAATTAAATGCTTGTCAAGTTATTCCATCTTTTTTGAAATAATATAATACTATTGTGGGAGCTCTGGTAGCATAGTGGCTAAGGCACTTGACTGCTAACCAGAAGGCTGGTGGGTTTGAACTCCTCGGAAGGAAGATGGGGCAATCTACTTCCATAGTGATACTGCCTTGGAAACCCAAGGAAGAGTCACTATGGGTCAGGTCTGACTCAACGGCACATAACAACAACAACAACATTGTGGAATTGACTCAATAGCAACAGCAATACTGTAATAAGTTAAAGGTACATATTGTAATGTCTAGAGTAAACTGTGAAAAATAATGCAAAGAAATATAGGTAAAAAGTTAACCAATGAAATGAATCACTAATATAATTGCTAATAAAATAAATATAGAATATTGAAAATAAACAATTCCCTCAAAGTCAAGAGAACACAGAAAGAGAACAAAGAATAGATGGGACAAATACAAAATAAATAGCAAAATGTAGACTTAAATTGTATATATTAGATGTAAATAGACTAAATACTCCAATTAGAAAGTAGAGATTGTCAGAGGATGAAAAAATAATACACACCTATATGTTATCTATAAGAAACCCATTTTTACTATAAGACAAAAATAGATTAAACAGAATTACAATCCTTGTGGAATTCAGACTTTCTAGAGCCATTGGGGCTAGAAGAACCCTTGAAATTACTTGTCCTGAGATAATCTTTAACCCTGCAACCATAAGCCAAAAATATTCCCTGAGCCCCTTTTTAAACTAAACTACCATCTAGCTTAACTGGTGGGCATTGTTTTCTTTTAAAAAACTTACTATACGTGATCCTGCTGTTAACAAAACCTGGAAAGGTTAGCTAGGAAGCTTTGAGAGAAGTGAGGTTATGTCAATAGGGGAAAAATAAATCAGAAAAAGAGTGAGAATTTAAAGAATGTAATCAATATCACTGTATTGTACATTTAGAAATTATTGAATTTGTGTATGTTTTGCTGTGTATATTTTCAACAAAAAAATAGATAAAAAGTGAAAAATTTAAGTCAACTGAAATTATACAAAGTATATTCTCACTCTTTTTCTATTAAAACAAAGTATAGGAGTTGCAAACAAAGTAGTGTTCAAAGAAAACTTTATTGCACTAATCCTTTATTTTTTTTAAAGAAGAGAGTTTTCAAATCAATTATTTAAACTGCCACATACAGAAAGTGAAATATGAGATCAAATTAAGACAAAAGAAGGAAAACAAATAGTAAAAAGCAGAATTGGTGAAATAAAAGACAGAAAAACACAGAGAAAAATCAATAAAGCCAAAACTAATTACTTGAAAATCATCAATAAAATTTACAAAGCTTTAGACAGACAAGCAGGAGGAAATAAAGAAAGAAGACACAAAGGATCATATCATACATGAAAGAGGAGACATAATAATTGTTCCTAAAGACATTAAAAGGATAATAAAGGAATATTATGAAAAACATACTGACAAATTTAACAACTTAGATGAAATGGAAAAATTCTTGAAGACGGAAACTATCAAAGCTAATGCAAGAAGAAATACATAAAAGAAATAGCCTTATAACTATTAAGTAAATTGGATTCATAGTTAAAAACTTCCTCACAAAGAAAGCTCCAAGCCCAGATATATTAACTGCTACATCCCACCAAATCTTCAAGGAAGAAATGATAACAAATTACCAATATCATGAATAAAAGATGGGCATCATTGAATATATTACAGACATTTAAAGGACAATAAGGGCATATGGGTAAATAATTTTATGGCAATAAATTTGACAACTTAAATAAAATGGACAAATTATTTTAAAAGCCCAATTTACTAAAATGAACTTGAGAAAAAATAAAAGCTCTAAATAGCATCACATGTATTTAAAAATTGAGTTCATTATCTAAAATCTTTCCTCAAAATAAACTTCAGTCCAAGATGGCATCACCAGTGAAACAGTTACACAACATATAATACTAATCTTAGACAAATTCTTTCAGAAAATAGAGAATAAAAATTCCTTTCCAATTCATTTTTATGGGATCAGAAGAAGTGTGAAACTAAAATCTGACAGCAATTTCAATAAAAATTACATATTCATGTCCCTCATTCTTAACAAAATAGTAGCAAATAAAACCCAGCAATATTTAAAAAAGGACACTATATCACGGTCAAATGGGGTTTATCCCAGGCATGTGAATTGGTTTAACATTTAAAATTCAATCAATATAATTAGGTGCATAAATACAATAGAGGAGAAAACCATGTAACCATTTAATGCATGCAGAAAACACATTTGATAAAATTTAACATTGATTCATGATTAAAAAGTAATAAAAAATAAGCCTTCAGTGACAATCTAGGAATAGAAAAGAACTTGTGGGTCCATTTACAGGACGTCTGAGAACAGGCAAAAACTGATCTTTGGTGCTATAAATCAGAGAGTGTTTGCCTTTGGTGGGCATGGGTTTGGGCAAGGGGATTGACTATAACGATATGCAAGGAAACTTTCTGTGGTGATGGAATTTTGGGTGATGGTTACTGGAGTGCATACAATTGTCAGAACTTATCAATCTAACCATTTAACATCTACGCATGTTATTTTATACAAATTAGATCTTAATTTAAAAGAAGAAGAGTAAGTGTGCATGTAACACACACACAGAGACACAGACTTCGCCTGCAATAAGTGAATTGTTGAAATACAGAAAGATGAAGGTGGCAATGGCAGCATAATTTTTAGATTTTCCCAAATCCATACATTAAAAAGAGGTAAAATAACTAGACAGCAAGGCCAAAAACCCATGGGATATATTAAGGATAAAAGAAAAATTATATAAAATGAAAGAGAAGGTGCAAATAAAAGTGGGAGAAGGGAAAACTGTCAGGAAATCTCAAAATGGAAGCAGTTGTACTTTTTAATAATGTACAAAAATAACAAAAAGTCTCTGAATCAATATTCCTTCTAGAGTTAAGAGAAGCTGAAGTTACACACAAGCTCACACACACAATATGACCAACAGAGAAGTGTTAAGATTAGTTGCTGTAAGAGAATACTAGAGCTCTAAAGGACTCAGAAGTCAACCTGGAAAGATTCTCAGTGAACAAAGATGGGACAATTTGATTTCAGTAAGGAATAGAATTCCAATAAGTTGAGACTCATCAAGCATGTATTTTTAATATTTGTAAATGGTCACTTTTGGAGGGTAGCAGGGAGCCAATTCACTATCTTGAAAACTGAGTAATAAAAGGTAGGATTCAAGCATTCTGCTTCATGAACTGTCCCACTGCGTAACAAAAGTTGGATGACAGAAAGTATTTATTTTTACAACTAGTACAAATATTAGATGGAAAATGAAATAACATATTTTAAATATCATTTTATAACCTCAATGGATTAATAGCTACAGACATTGGGCATCAATTATTACTAACATCAAGAAAGACTGAAAACCAAACAGTATGAGGTGGTGGAAGAGCATACCACCACTGCGGTCCTGCCAAAAGCATTACATCAGAGTCTGGTCAAACCTCAGATTCCAAAAATTTGCAGAAAACATGGAGGACAGTGGCACATGTTAAACTGAACTGTGTATATACAGTTAGCAATATCGAGAAACTCTGCAGGTCAAAGGGCCCAGGATCATCAACAGATAAATTGTTAGTAAAAGAGAAGGAAGAAGCAAGAGAAAAACTGCAGATTAAAGGGGGTTTAAAAGATGTATCAAGTTTTTTTAAACGTGCAAGATTGAACTACAGGGAGGTACACTCAAGTGATAAACTATGAAGAAATTCAAAGACATGATTATTATAAAGAGTAGTGGTTCTTTTTTTAGAGTGAGCAATGGTGCTGTGAGTAGGTTGAGGTGCGTGGAGGGATTCCTGGGGTGGCTGGCAAAGTTGTATTTCTTGATCTAGGTGGTTCAAGGGTGTTTCCTTTACAAAAATTTTCAAAGTTAAACATTTGTTTAATAATGTTTTCTGCTTTTGTGCTTTATTTTACAATAAAAATGTGTCTGTGTGTGTGTACACCTACTTGTGTGTACACCTACATTGTGTACACCTACTCCTCATCTACTGACATGGTTAGGTTCCAAAGACCAAGTCATTATGCAAAAACTGGCATGCAGAATTTTTTTTTCTGTTTCTAGACTATCCATTTGTCAGATTTTTTATTATTTAGAAAAGATGTTCATAGACACAATAACAGCTAAAATTTACTGATGTTCATCACTGTCAGGAATCTAGTTATGGATTATTCCTCAGTAGAGAAGGAGGTTTTGAGGAGACAAAGCCAGATAAAGCCAGGCTG
The DNA here is from genome assembly GCF_000298275.1 of Orycteropus afer afer. Lineage (NCBI taxonomy): Eukaryota > Metazoa > Chordata > Mammalia > Tubulidentata > Orycteropodidae > Orycteropus > Orycteropus afer. The sequence continues at coordinate 9,979,548 of NW_006921627.1, forward strand.
TGTGACTGGAGGGCCCCCACTTAACCACTTCACCTTCTTCTTGTGCTAGAGCTTCCCTCCCAAAGCCACCTCAAGGGCTCTACTCTCACCCCTGCAAGTTCTTCATTCAGATCCTGGAGCCTGCTCTGTCCTCCAGGCCTACCAAGTCACAAAGGTTCAGGGCTTCCTGCAAGTGCACTAGGAGCCTGGCCACACATCCATCCCACACAGGTGGAGATTTCAGGGCCAGTTTGGCTTACTTTGAGATGTCATTAAATTCTCATACACTTCTTCCAAACACCCTCTCTGGGTCTCTTTCTTTCCTCCCTTTCCATCCCATAGCAATTTTGAGCTACAGGACCTCAGACTGCATAGGAGCTGGAAACCTAGACAGGCACACATGCTGGCTTGGTGATGAATGCATGAGTCGACCAGGAGGCCGTGACCACAGAGAAGGCTAGCCCTGTGCAGCATAATCATGTAGTAGATTTTTTCCTATATCTTAAATATTGGATAATGAAAGAGTTGGTAAGTGAGGAGTATGTGTACACACATAAGTGCGGTGTGGACATATATGTACAGATAGCATGTGTGTACATATGTGTGCATTTATGTGTGTGTGTGTGTGTGTGTGTCTTTCTATCTCTAATGCCTTAAATGTTTCCCAAGAAAAATAACTTCACCAGTAGGAGAGTGTCCATAAAGTAATTGAAATGAACTTTTATATTTAGAATGATATGGAAGAGCCCAGCATCAATACCAATAAAATAAAATAAATAAACCCAAGGCAATCTAGAAGCTCAGGTCAGGAGCCTTGATATTAATCTGGGAGCAATACAAGCCATCCGTCACTTACTTGTGTTACCCCTCAGTGACATGTACTCTTCCGGGGCCTGGGTCTTCTTTTGTCCCCAGCAATTAGCACAGTTCACACTTGAGTGATCATTGTTGTGACCTGCCCTAAGTCTCGGCATCCGGACCCCATCACCCACCATCTGTGCACCTGCCGGGATGACTGCATGGAATCTCTCAAGCAAGCACCGGAAGTCAGTCTTGGCCACAGGCCTACACTGTGACAGGCAGCCAAGGGACAGGGACTTTCTCTCATTCATGGTCTCAAGGACCAGAGCTGATATAAACTAGCTATGGATTCATTTGTACTCTCTGCTTTATAATGCAAGAAAAGAAGGTAAAATGGGAGAAGGAGAAGAAGAGGAGAGAGACAAGATGTACAAAAAGGACAGAGAGGGAAAATAAAAAAGAATGTAAAGAGAAAATGAACCAAGGAGAAAGAAAAGAAGGAAGAAATCAAGAATGGCTAAAAGTACACACACGGTCAAAAAGAAGAGGCATCTTTTCTGACCTGGTCAGTAATCACATACACATTCCAAAGTAGCTTTTCCCATGGGCTGGTATTGACAGACCTGAAACTAGAGCCCAGGTGATGATCACACATTTTTTGCTTGAGCTTAGGACTGCATTCTTAGCATGTTGATGTCACCATTGCCCCAACCTTTGGAGTCTGAACACTGGTTCCCAACAATCTCCAAATGATAGTGTGAGGCTTTTCTTGTCTTTTGTAGATCTGATGGGAAATTTTGTTGTTTCCAAGTTATTATGGAAACCCTGTCATAAACACATCTTTAGATAAGGATGAGGAACAAAACCCTTTAAAGATTGTGTGTATTTTATTGAATGCTGAAAATATTTTATAACACAACAAAAATTTAACTGGGAAACAGCAGAAATTCCCATCAGCTCTACAAAAGACAAGAACAGCCTCACACTATCATTTTGAGATTGTTGGGAACCAGTATTCAGATTCCAAAGGTTGGGGCAGTAGTGACATCAACATGCTAAGAATGCAGTCCTAAGCTCAAGCAAAAAAATGCGTGGTCAGCACCTGGGCTCTAGATTCAGGTCTGTCAGTACCAGCCCATGGGGAAAGCTACTTTGGAATGTGTATGTGATTACTGACCAGGTCAGAAGAGATGCCTTACACAACCCTGCAGGGTCCTTAACTCTACCCAAAGTTAAATTCAGTCTCACCAACCTGGTTTATCTTGACTCGGTCTTTAATCTATCAGAATCTTCCAGGCTTTGCAAGAAGCTACACCAAAGGACCTAAGGGCTTTGTGTCCAAATTGCAAATGATTTGCACTTGGCTACCAATTCACCCAGTGGTGCCGGGAAAGAGAGACTTGGCAATCTGCTCCATAAAGATTATAGCCAAGAAAATCCGATAGCACTCAGCTCTGCTCTATAACACATGAGGTTGCCATGACTTGGAATCAATTCATAGCAATGGGTTTGGTCTTTGGTTTGAGGGAAAAGATCAGGGATCAAATATGTGTAGTGAAGAAAATTTTGTTACTAATGATAAGATACAAATATTTTCAAGCAAATTATCTATGTTTAAATATAAATTGGAGAGAATTCAGGATCTCCTGTATAATTATGTCCCATTTACACGCTTATAATCCAATATATGGGAGCTCTAGTGTCATGGGGCCTAAGGCATTTGACTGCTAACCAGAGGCTGGAGGTTCAAACCCATCAGACACTCCTCAGAAGGAAGACTGGGCAATCTATTTCCATAGAGATACTGTCTCAGAAATCCAAGGAGGGGTTGCTATGAGTCAGAACCAACTTGATGGCAGTGAGGTTTTTTTTTTTGTTTGTTTTGTTTTGTTTTGAATCCAATATGCAGTTGAGTGAAATGAATAAGGACAAAATACACTTACTGGGGTGGAAGTATATGGACATGAATTGGACGTGACCCCAGTCTTTCTTCTCTGGAATTCTATCCTTAATTGGTATCTACTTTTGGAATTTATCCCACATGTGAAAGTATCTTGCACAGAAATTAGCTAGAAAGCAGAAAATGTTGTCTATGTTGTTCAGTACTAAATCTCTAATGCCTCGAACAATACGTGGCACTTAGTAAATACTCAGTAAGTATTTGTTGAAGAAATGAATGCATAAACACTCTTCTTGGTGTGGTTACAGAACAGCTTTTGGAGCCATGCCCTGGAAAGCCTTGTCATGTCTACAAGACTTCCTTCCTTCATTACTTTGTTCAGTTTCAATGTTTTTAGATGTCCAGCCTGTTGTTCCTGCTTCTGTCTCCTTGTCTGAGTACTTGGTTTTATCCACAAAATCTCTCTTGACATCTGAATTTGCCTACAAGGTGAGAATTGATCTGTTTGTTTTTGTACAATGAGAAGTAGTTAGACCCAATAAAGGACAAAGTGCATTTTGTTACAAAATTGTTAGCTGCCACGGAGTCAGCTAATTCATGATGATAACATGCATAACAGAATAAAAGGCTGTCTTGTCCTATGTCATCCTCATGATCAGTTGGGGATCAGACCATTGTGATCCATAGGGTTTTCATTGGTTGAAGTGTGGAAGTAGATTGCCAGGTGTAGTAGTTAAGGTTATGTGTCAACTTGGCTGGGCCTGGTTTTGAGTGGCTGGGCAGTTGGATATAGTGATTTCCCATGATGAGACTGGGTATCAACTCCATGGTGAAATCTTCTGAGAATAGCTAAGTAGCTGCCTTAGGGATTTAATCTGCTTCCAATATATAAGAAGACATTTTGAGAAAGGTCTTGAGCTTTTTGGCATGCTAGGACCCTGCATATAGCCGAGTCTTCATTTAGCAGCCTGCCACGTTGCCTGCCGATCTTGGGACTCTTTCTGGAGTAGCGGCCTGCCGTGTTGCTTAATAATTGTGGAACTGTGCTATTTTACTTGTAGACCTTGGGTTTGTCAGCCTCAGCAGCCAGCAATTGCCTCAGTTAAGAGAAGCCTCCAGTTCAGTGCGTTAGGGGCAAGAGGCAGAGCTGTAGTCCAAGGTCAAGGGGCCTTCACACAGCCCCTAGAGTTAGCACTTTGAACTCAGACTTCTAGCCTCCTAAACTGTAAGAGAACAAATCCCTGTTTGTTAAAGCCATACATTTGTGATATTTTCTGCTAGAGTGGCATTAGGTAACCAACACATACAATCAGCACTTCCTAACCATATTAGTCTAGAATCTTTGGTGAAACCTGTTCAGCATCACAGCATCACACAGTGTCCATTGCCAGACAAGTGGTGGCTGCACGTGAGGTGCCTGGTAGAGAACTGAACCCAGGTCTCCTGCATGGAGGGCAAGAATTCTGCCACAGAACCACCACCACTAACAACAAAAAAAACACAAACTCACTGCTGTTGAGTCACATCTGACTCATAGCGACCCCTCCTTGAGTTTCAGAGGCTGTATCACTATGGAAATAGATTGCCCAATCTTCCTTCTGAGAAATGGTTGGTGGGTTTGAACCACCAGCCTTCTGGTTAGCAGTCAAATGCCTTAGGTACTACGCCACAGAACTACCACTGCCCACTTATTGCAATATGTTTTCATTGCTGTTAGCTGTTGTTGATTCAGCTCCCATTCATAATGACCTCATGTATAAAAGAACAAAATGATCTTCAGTCCATTGTTGTCACTAAAATATAGTACATTCCAACCTGGGAGGCTAATCTTCCATCAGTATATCAGACAATTTTCTGTTGTGATCCATAGGTTTTTGGGTGCTTTTTTTGTGTGTGTGATTTGAGTGAAAGTTTACAGAGAAAATTCACTTTCCATACAGCAGTTCACATACACTTTGTCTCATGACATTAACTTTGATTTACCACAATGCAACAGCTCCCCTCCCACTTCCTCCTGATAGTTACCTCTTCCCTGTGTCCATCCCTCCATATACTCCTGCCCCCTGAGCTGTCTCCCTGTGCATAAACATCCCTTCTTACTCCTATGATTGTTCTCTCCAAGGAGTGTATTTACCTCAGGTAAATGTTCAACTCATATGCCTGTCTTTTGTTTGGCTGGAAGCCACAAGTGTGAGCTCAATTTCAGATCTGAAGGGGAGCTAGGGGCTATAGTCTCAGGGGTTCCATCAGGCTCCATCAGACCAGAAAAGCTGGTCCCCTTTTTATTCCAAATTATTTTGAGTTTTGTTCCACATTGTTCTGCCACTCTATCCAGGATCTCCTACATAGATCCCCCTCTGAGTGTTTGACAGTGGTAGCTGGGCACCATCTAGTTCTTCTGGTCTCATAGTCATATAGGCTGAGGGTAGCATGGTGTACCAGTTGCTTGGAATAATTGTTTCAATGAATCTTTGGTCTTCTTCATTCTTCTTTGCTCTGGACAAGAAGAGACCCATAGTTGCATCTAGATGGATGCTTGCAAGCTTTTAAGATCCCAGTCACTACTCACCAAAGTAGGAGATGGAGCAATGTTTTGTGTAGTATGTTATGCCAGTTGAGCTCGATGTCCCCTGAGATTATGCTGAGCCCACAGGTTCAACTATTTGCTCCCTCTGAGTAACTGACTATGACCAAGAAGTGACTACAGACTTGTCCCTTGTCAGCTCTACTATGCACCTGGGAATTCTTACAGAACATACAAATACACTTATAGAACCATTGTCAGCCAACCCTATACATGGTCCTGGGTACACTCCCCACTGCATTGACATACCTAATAGTTCAGCCTGTCTACCCATCTATCCACCCATTTATCCAAGTTTTCCTTCACTGACAACACAGTACTCTATGTGCAAAAAGGTTTATCTTTGTTGTCTGCACCTCCCATGTACCTCTTTATGTCTTCCTCTTCCTCAACGCCACTGTGTTGATCACTCACATTTGGTACATTGCACTTCTCTTCACCCAAATCAATACTTATCTCTACCTAACAGTGTTCCCTCCCTTCCCCTCCCACCCCTGGTAACCAACAAAGAAAATTTCCTTCCATATATAAACCTTTCCTTGACTTTTAAAATAACAGACTGTGTTAGACTGGGTTTTCTAGAGAAACAAAATCCAGAGAGAGAGAGAGAGAGAAATTTATCTTAGGAAAATGGCTCACAAACGTATAGAAGCCGGCAAGTCCAAAGTCTCTGGATCAAATGTCAAGCTGGAGGCTTTTCCTGGCTCCCGAAACAGCAGGGGCTGAGAAGCTCAAGGCCGGCAGGCAGTACACCTGCTGTTGACTCCAACGAATGATGAATCCAAGATCTCCAGGCTGAACGATGGACTGCTCACTCACAGACAGTTGTAGGCAGCACAACAGAATCCCAATCCACAGAAGAATGTCTCTCTTCCAGGATGTCCCTGGATATCCTCAAAGCAGGCCACACCCTTAGGGAAACTCAGAACACAATCATCTGATCCCATCATGGGAACAACCACACAGAACAGGGGTCCAGACAAGTTGACACACAGCTCCAACTATCACACAGACTAATACAGTATTTGTCCTCCTGTGACTGACTTATTTCACTCAGCATAATGTCCTCCAAGTTCATCCATGTTATGCGGTGTTTTGTAGATTGTATGTTATTCTTTAGGGTTGCATAGTATTCTATAGTGTGTATGTACCATAGTTTGGTTATCCATTCCTCAGCTGATGGACACCTATGTTGTTTCCATCTTTTAGCTATTGTAAATAGTACTGCGATAAACATAGGTGTGCATACATCTGTTTTTGTCATGGCTCTCACTTCTTTAGGATATATGCCTGGTAATGGAATGGCTGGGTCAAATGGTATTTCTAATTCCAACTTTTTAAGGAATTGCTATACTGCTTTCCACAATGGTTGTACCATTTTAAAGTCCTACCAATGGTGTATGAGAGTCCCAATCTCTCCATATCCTCACCATCATTTGTTATTTTCTGCCTTATTGAAGTTTGCTACTAGTGCTGGGGCAGATGGTATCTCATTGTTGTTTTGATTTGCATCTCTCTAACAGCAAGTGATCGTGAGCATTTCTTCATATGTTTGTTGGCCACCTGAATATCATCCTTGGGGAAGTATCTATCTATTCATGTCTTCTGCCCATTTTTTAATTGGATTATTTGTCTTTTTGTTATTGAAGTGTTGGAGTTTTCTATAAATTCTAGAGATAAGTCCTTTGTCAGATATGTCATTGCCAAATATTTTTTCCCGTTCTGTAAGTTCTCTTTTGACTCTTTTGGAGAAGTCTTTGGAAGGACATAAAATTTAATTTTTAGAAGGTCCCATTCATCTAGTTTCTCTTCTGCTATTTGTGCACTTTGGGTTATGCCTGATAGTCTATTTATGCCATATATTAGGTACCCTAAATTTGCCCCTAGTTTTTCCTTGAGGAACTTTATAGTTTGAGGTTTCACATTTAAGTCTTTGATCCATCTGGAGTTATTTTTTGTATATGGTGTAAGGTACAGATCTTGTTTCATTTTTCTGCAAATGGATATCCAGTTTTGCCAGCACCATTTGTTAAACAAACATTCTCTTTCCCCTTCAATGGATTTAAGCCCTTTGTCAAAGATCAGCTGACCATAGGCCAGTGGATCTATTTCTGTGTTCTCAATTCTATTCCATTGGTCTATGTGTCTGTCATTGTACCAACACCAGGCAGTTTTGACTCCTGTGGCTGTATAGTAGGTTTTGAGATCCAGCAGTATGAGATCTCCTACTTTGTTCTTCTTCTTCAGTAGTGCTTTGCTTATCTGAGGTCTCTTTCTTTCCATATAAAGTTAGTGATTGGTTTTTCCACGTCCTTAAAAAATGTTGATGGGATCTGGCTTGGGATTACATTGAATGTATAGATTGCTTTGGGTAGAATTGACATCTTCACAATGTTCATTCTTCCTATCCATGAGCACGGTATGTTCTTCCATTTATGTAGATCTCTTATGGTTTCTTCAAGTAGTTTTTTATAGTTTTCTTTGTACAGGTCTTTTTTTGTCCTTGGTAAGATTTATTCCCAGGTATGTTATTTTTTGGTAGCTATTGTAAATAGTATTGATTTCCTTATTTCTTCTTCAGCAATCTCTTTGATGGTGTAGAGGAATCCAATTGATTTTTAGTTGATCTTGTGTCCTGCCACGATGCTAAATCTCTCAATTAGCTCCAGTAGGTTTTTGACTGAATCTCTTGGGTTTTCTAGGTAGAGGATCATATCATCAACAAACAGTGATAGTTTGACTTCTTCCTTACTAATTTGAATGCCCTTGATTTCCCTTTCTTGACTTATGGCCCTGGCTAGGACTTTAAATACAATGTTGAATAGAAGTGGTAATAGTGGGCATCCTTATCTGGTTCCTGTTTGGAAGAGGAATGGTTTCAGTCTCTCTCCATCAAGAATAATGTTGGCTGTTGGTTTTGCATGTTGTTGTTGTTGTTGTTGTTGTTATGTGCCATTGAGAGGGATCCAACTCATAGCGACCCCTCCTTGGGTTTCCGAGGTGGTATCACTATGGAAGTAGATTGTCCAAACTTCCTTCTGAGGAGTGG
>NW_006921627.1:10003426-10004638 GCF_000298275.1 Orycteropus afer afer
AGAATGCTGAAAGTACCATGGACTGCTAAAAGAACTAACAGATCTGTCCTGGATGAAGTGCAGCCAGAATGCTCCTTGGAAGCAAGAATGGCCAGACTTCATCTCATCTATTTTGGTCATGTTGTAAGAAGGGACCATTCTAATGTGTATTTTAATTGCTTGTTGTTTCTTTTACTACATATTTTTGCTTTGTTTTCTTATTGATTTTCCTGGGGATTGTAATTAACATCTTAATCTGTAATGATCTAATTCAATTAATACCAACCTAATTTAAATAGTTTACAAAACACACAATAGTACAAAAAACCTTTGCTCCTTCATAGCTCCATTTTCCCTACCTTATGTGTTATTGTCACAAATTTATCTTTATGCACTTTGTGTCCATCAGCACAGATTTGTAATTATTGTTTTAGGCAGTTGTCTTTTGAATCATATCCAAAAAAAGAACTTCACTGCCACTGAGTTGATTCCAGCTCATAGTGACTTCCACTAGGTTTCTCAGGCTGCAAATCTTTACAGAAGTAGATTCCCCATCATCCTTCCATGGAGCAGCTGGTGGGTTGAACTGCTGACCTGGTTAGCAGCCAAATGCCTTATCCAGTACACCATGAATCATATAGGGGGGAAAATATGCACTGTTTTATTTGCTCCTATATAGTTACCTTTACTGATGCTGTTTATTTTTTCATGTAGATTTGGGCAATCTACTGCCATAGGCAATCTGCTGCTGTAGAGATACTGCCTCGGAAACCAAAGGAGGGGTCGCTATGAGTCGAATTCGATTCGACGGCAGTAAGTTTGGTTTTTGTTTTTAGATTTGAGTTACCATCCTTTCATTTTAGACTGAAAGACTCTCTTTAGTATTTCTTGTTTGACAGGTTTATAGCTGACAAATTCCGTTTTTGTTTATCTGAAGTTGTCTTAATTTATCTTTCATTTTGAAGGATGTTTTTGCTGGATATAAGATTCTAGATAGACAGTGTTTCTTTTTCTTTCAGCACTATATATGTATTGTCTCACAGCCTTCTGACCACCATTGTTTCTAATGAGAAATCAGTTGTTCATTGTGTTGGATTGGGTTCTCTAGAGAAACACAAAAACCAGCAAAGTATATATATATATATATATTTATAGAGAGAGAAAGAGAGAGAGAGAGAAATTTATCTTAGATAAATGGCTCACAAGCATGTAGAAGCCGACAAGTTCAAGCTG
>NW_006921627.1:10004859-10033950 GCF_000298275.1 Orycteropus afer afer
AATGCCGTTCTTCCAGCTTGTCCCTGGGATAGCATTGCAGGTAGGCCACACCCCTGGGGAAACTCCCCTTAGGCAGACCGGCCGCTTAGAACTCAGTCATGTGATCCATCATGGGAACCACCACTCACAACTGGAGTCCAGCCAAGTTGACACATCTTCAACTATCATATTCATCTTATTGAGACACCCTTCTACACAATGAGTAGGTATGGGGACAGGAAGTCAGAATGGGGATAATCACCATCCATTTGATTTGCTTTCTTTCTGTTTTCCTCCAATAAATGAGAGCCCACATTGAGTTGAGTGTTATCCTCTCATTACATTCAATAATATATTTCTCTGACTTCATTAATTCCCTGGATGATCTTATTTGAATCTTTGGTAGTTGATGATAACTACCAAATTTTTATCGCCAGTCTTATATACCCAAGTTTAATACTTGTATATCCATTTATTTGCTTAGCATATTCAATGAAAACTTAACATGGCCAAACTCAAACTCTTGGCTTTTAATCTCAAATCTGTTGCTACTCCTTAATATTCCCCATCTTTACAAATGGCACCAGAATTCATGCTTGTGATTTAGTCAAAAATTGTGGAGTCTTCCTAGAGTCTTCTCTTTCACTAATACCCTTAACAAATCTTACTTAGTTTATCTTCAAAATATATATTGTATTTTTCAGAATAAACAATGCTAATTTTCAGAATAAGTTCATTACATCTTAGGGCCTAACACAAGAAAAATAAAAAAATATATGTATATCAAACTCACTGCCCTCAAGTTGATTCTGACTCATAGCAACCCCTCCTTGGGTTTCCAAGGTGTTATCTCTTTGAAAGTAGATCGCCCAGTATTCCTTCTATGGAGAAGCTGGTGAGTTTGAACTGTCAACCTTCTGGTTAGCAGTCTAATGCCTTAGGCACTATGCCACCAGAGCTCCCAAAGACATGTGTGTTATTTCTCACTTTTTACATTTCCGTGTGGGTTGGGAAACCTTTCTCCATCTTATAATTATACCATGTGGCACATATGATGTCCAAAATTCTGGTGGTAGGGGAGGAGAAGGAGACACACAAGTTTTTAACTATCATAGCCTGGAGGTGACACACATAAATTCTGTTCATTGTGTAGAAATAATCATATGTCCCTAACCTAGCTGCAAGGAATGCTGGAAAATATAGGGAAACAAATTCAATATTTGAAATACTCACTGAATCCAATCACTTCTTACCACTTTCTCTGCTGTCATCCTAATACAATCCACCCATTATCTTTTGTCGGAACTACTGAAATAGTGTCCTAACTGACCTTGCTCCTAATCTTGTCCCAATATTCCTTCTCCCATTCTTTCCATCCTCTACTTTCTGTTCTCCACCTAGAAGCTAAAATTGTTTTATTAAATACAAAATAGATAGTGTCACTCTTTTGCTCCAACTCTCAAAAGCCAAACCCCTTAACATGGTCTCCAGGACTCTATACAAAATGTGACCTGCATATTCTCTGATCTCCTTTTTCTACCACTCTCAATCTGGTTCACTTTGCATTAGCCACATTAAACTTCATGCTCTTCTTGATGCTTAATCCTGCTTAGGGTCTTCACATTTGTGGTTCCTTCTGCCTAAAAGCCTCTTTCCATGAATTTCCATATGGCTATCCCCTTCATTTAAGGAACTCTGGTGGTGTCATGGCTAAGGCATTCAGCTACAAACCAAATGATTGGTGGTATGAATCCAGCAGCCACTCCATGGGAGGAAGATGAGGCAGTCTGCTTCTATAAAGATTTACAACCTTAGAAACCTACAGGGTCACTATGAGTCAGAATCAACTCAGTAGAAGTGGGTTTGGTGTTTTTGTTTTTTTAAATCCCCTTCATTTATGTCTTTGCTCAGCTATTCCCCTGAAGAGACTGTATTTGACCATCTTGTATAAAATAACCTTTAGTTCCATCTTAAGGAGCTCTGGTAGCATAGTGCCTAAGGCATTTGACTACTAACCAGAAGGCTGGTGGTTCAAACCCACTAACCACTCCTTAGACGGAAGGTTGGGCAATCTACTTCCATAGTGATACTGCCTCAGAAACCCAAGGAGGGGTCACTATGAGTCAGATCTGACTCGTCGGCAATGAGTTTGGTTTTGTTTTGGTGAGCTCCATCTTATCACCCACTAACTTTTTCCCTGCTTTATCCTTCATAACACTTGTTCTTTCCTGGCATTATATCATTAAATAATTATATCATTATATCATTAGTTTTATTATTATCTGTCTCTCCTACTTGACGACAAGTTCAATAAGGGCAGAGACCTTGACTACCCTGTTTACTCTTGTTTTCTCAGTACCAAGACTGTTGTTGTTGTTGTTATTTGCCATCGAGTCAGACCCAACTCATAGCAACCCCTCCTTGGGTTTCAAGGCGGTATCACTACAGAAGTAGATTGCCTAACCTTCCTTCCCAGGAGTGGCTGGTGAGTTTGAACCGCCAGCCTTCTGGTTAGCAGTCAAGTGCCTTAGGCACTATGCTACCAGGGCGCTTGGCATACAGTAGGTTCTCAAAAAATATGTGTTGGGCAAGTGAGTGGATTAATTAATTAATTTGAAAATCATGTCATTTCACAAACCAAAATATTTCTAACAGCAGAAAATGAAAATGAGCTGATAAACTCATGGTCATAGTTCTAACCTGGCCATTCCACAGACCATAGTTCTGCCTCTTTCCAGATATATCTGGACAATCCACCTCATATCTCCTTCAAGTTTCCTTGAAGTACTTCAGGACTTTTTATTGCAAACATCTCCCTTATTGGCCTCAGATCTTTTCACTTTTGTTAATCAAACTGGCTAATACCAGGCATAGGAGCTCTGATGACATAGTGCCCATGACATATGCCTGCTAACCAGAAGGCTGGCAGTTCAAACCCACCAGTCCATGAGTCACTACTCAGAAGGAAGATGGGGCAATCTACTTCTGTAGTGATATCACCTCGGAAACCCAAGGAGGGGTTGCTATGAGTCAGATCCGACTCAACAGCACTGTGTTTGGTTTTTGGTTTTTTTATTCAATGTTACTTAACCCTCTGGCTCATAAACTTATTTGATCATGAACTAACCACCAAAACTGTTTTATTTTTGCTTAATAGAATGGGAATCAACCTAGGAAATACTGTCTCCTTAGCTGTATCCAAAAATCTGGGGGTTTGCTTTTTAACTTTTCTTTTCTTTTTGGTCACAATGCCTGGAGGCTCTATTGGCATTTAGAAGATGGGAGCTGGGGATGCTAAACATTGTGTAATATGGTTACCAGTTCTGCAATATGTGAACAGTCTCGGAGTGAAGATTTAGCACACTCAAAATGCCGGTTGAGCCCCTGTTAGGTATAATATATATTCACACTTCAGGAAATACAAATCTAGTTCAATCCCCTTGTTTTATGGATAAGAAAACAGGCCTAGAGAGAAGGAATGGCATGTGTAAGGTCAGCAATGGAACCAGTTCTCCTTTGTCTCTCATTCTGTGCTCATCCCTCAGCACAACATTGTCCCTATTATACTTATCCTAACACACTTGGAAAAAGAACAAAAAATTGAGTCATCCAATAACATTAAAGAAAAATTTATTAGACTTTCTAGAATGTATAAATGTGTATGGAACCATGTGAAAAACTGAATAACGAAGCACCACAGGAGAAAAAATATGTATAATTAACTTATTTGGCAACTACTATATGTCAGGTCCTTTGCAGACATTTATTCTATTTGGACCATATAACAATTCTATGACATAAAAATCCCTAACCCCATTTGCATATGAATAAAAGGAGTCTTAGAGAACTTAATAAGAGCTCATAGAAAATGCCAGACCTGGGATTCAACTAATTTTGTCTGACTTCAAAGCCTGAGTTCATTTCTTCAGATCATACTGCCTCCCAACTGCAAGTTGGGGATCCTGCTCTCAGAAATGGGAGACAGGGTGGAAGGAAGATGGGCCTTTAAAAAAAAAAAAAAGAAAGAAAAAATGTGCCAATTAAAAAATGGTAAGAAGACATGAATGAACACTTCACCAAAGAAGGTATTCAGGTACATGAAGAAATGTTCACAATCATTAGCCATCAGAGAGATGCAAATCAAAACAACAATGAGATACCATGTCACCCCAGCACTAAGGGCAAAGTTCAACAAGACAGAAAATAATAAACACTGGTGAGGATGTGGACAGATTGGGACTCTCATACACGGCTGTTGGGACTGTCGAATGATACAACTACTGTGGAAAGCAGTATGGCAATTCCTTAAAAAGGTGGAATGAGAAATACCATTTGACTCAGCAATCCCATTACTAGGTATATATTCTAAAGAAGTGAGAGCCAGGACAAGAACAGATATATGCATGCTCATGTTCATCGCAGCACTATTTGCAATAGAAAAAAGAAGGAAACAATCTAAGTGCCCATCGACAGAAGACTACATAACCAACCTACACACACAATGGAATACTTTGAAATACTAAAAAAATAATGTAGAATCTACAAAACACTGCATAACGTGGATGAACTCGGAGGACATTATGCCAAGTGAAATAAGTCAATTACAGAAGGACAAATATAGTATTAGTTCATTATTGTAAAAAGTCAAGGAAAGGTGTATATATGGAAGGAAATTTTCTTTGTTGGTAACCAAAGGTGGGAAGGGAAGGGAAGGAACACTGTAAAAAAAAAAAAAAAAAATGCATCTACCCATGTCACTTTAGTTTTGTGTATTTCACTGTACACAAATTATTGTTGTTGTTGTTGTTGTTGTTGTTGTTAAGTGCCGTCGAGTCGTTTCTGACCCATAGCGACCCCATGCACAGCAGAACAAAACACTGCCTTATCCCGTGCCAGCCCCACAATCCCTGCTATACTTGAGCCCATCATCGCAGCCACCGTATCAATCCATCTCGTTGAAGGCTTCCCCCTCTTTCGTCAACCCTCCACCCTACTAAGCATGACATCCTTCTCCAGGGAATGGTCCCTTCTTACAACATGACCAAAATAGGTGAGACGAAGTCTGGCCATTCTTGCTTCCAAGGAGCATTCTGGCTGCACTTCCTCCAGGACAGATCTGTTAGTTCTTTTAGCAGTCCACGGTACTTTCAGCATTCTTTGCCAGCACCACAACTCAAAAGCATCAACTCTTCTTCGGTCTTCCTTATTCATTGTCCAGGTCTCACATGCATACGAGGCAATTGGAAATATCATGGCTTGTGTCAGGTGCACCTTAGTCCTCAAGGAAATATCCTTGCTCCTCAGCACTTGAAACAGTTCCTTCGCAGTTGACTTTCCCAATGCTACACGTCGTCTAATGTCCTGACTGCTTCTTCCGTGGGCATCGATTGTAGAATTATATTTCAGTAAAATGTATTTTTTAAAAAATGTGTTTCTGCATTAATTACATTCTATTATATTGTTTACAGAGTAACAGAAATCAATTCGAGTTGGCTTAAACAAAAATAAACATTCTTAGAAGGATAATGGAGCCCATGAAATCCAAGGAGAAGTTGAATAGTCCAGATGTGAAAGGGCATGATGCAGCTGAAGTGTGTGAATATGTCTTCCAATACTGTCCTATTGAAGAGACTGATTCATTCTCAAATCCCAGTGCCTGTTTCGGAGGTCAGCCTTATCCAACCAATTGTGATTGTGAGCTAATGTCACACAGAAGAAACACAGTGGCTATTAGGTCTCTTCTGGGGACATGGTAGGCATCTGCCACAGTCATCCATGGTCAATCCTTGGTCGCAATGTGAGGCAATTAGGTTTCTTTTTGCATCCTTCACATATCCCTAACAAAATACCTTTCCGTGGCTTCAGTGTCCATATGACACCTTCAAAATATAGAAACATTTCTATATTCAAAATATAGAAATATAACAGAAAGTTATATCCTTTCCCTATCACCAAACTTCTCTTGGGAGAGAATCCTCCACATAGTGCATCACATAATTTCTGACTGAAAAGGTTTAATTTTTCTCTCCTCTGAGATGTTTTGTATTTTGGTAGAGAATAATACAATAGAACCTGACAAATATTGATGGAGTGTACCTGCATTCAAGAGGATCTGAAGGGAGAATTGTCCCATCCTTCTTTATAGAGGTACAAAGATGGATAAAGCTCAGTCTATGCTGCAGAAACTTACAACTGAAAAAAATTCAGCAGTGGAATGTAAGAAGAGAGATTTGGGAGAAGCAAATGATCTTGAAGGAAAGACTCATCAAAACACAGGGAGGTGACTAATTGCCTCACCTGTGTGTCAGGTCAGCTCTAGGATTTTTATGGGGCCAAAATCAAGAGACTCATATGACTACAAACTCAAAACACAATCTTATGGTTTTGAGTAGGGGTGTAGTAAGGACATCTAGTCAGACCCTGAGAAACAAGGGAATGGCATCCAATAAAATAAATCTTCTAGTTGGTATCCCTTAGGAACATAGTCCCTCAGGGGCTATTGGGTCCACGTCATGGAACATTCCATGGTAAAGCCTTGTCTCCCTAGGGGTGTCTGCCAAGATATGTCTCAGTCATGAAAATACTCTAAGGAGACAGAGCAGAGTGAGGGAATGAGGCTTCATTCTGATCATATCTCTCACGTCACCTGAACTAAGGGCAGGAACCAGTTCTTTGGCACTAGGACTGCTTTTGTTCTTCCACTACACAGATGATCTTAAGAAAACAATGAAGAGGTCTGATTCTACAGCTTCTTCTTGTACTGTATCCTGATCTTTGCCCTCTACTGATAATGCTCACTACTGTGAGCTTCTTTGGGACATGCACTAAAGCATCCTATCTGGGCTTGTCCTGCTTAGAGAGGGTCATTATCTGGACACTTTGCTTTTTTCTCCTTGCTCTCCATAAAAATATTTTTTCCCTTAATGGCCTCAGTTGTTTACCTCAGACAAAGTGGTTTACTCTAAAATGTTCATAACTGATGTTCACATCTGTTTTGGGGTTCATGTATTTTTTAATAACATTCTTCAACAAAATGCACACAAGAGCCTAAATGGCACTGAGGGAGATATTTCAGAGCAAAGGGCAAGCACCTCTTCTGGTGTAAAGCTCAGTCCATGCCTGCAGAAACTAGAGATGATGACAAGCCAAATGCAAGGTCCCAAAATGAGCAAAACGCTACAGACCTTTCCCAAGTCTTCTCCATATATACTAGAAGCAGGCCACACCCCAAAGGCAATTCCCCTTCAACTGATTAACTGCTCACAGCAGTTTCCACCATGGTGGTGATGACACCACATCCAATCTCATCAGGGGGAATAATTACACCCAGCTCAAGCCTTTCAAAATCACAGGCCAGCCAAGTAACACACAATCTTAACTACCACACCCTCCCATCCTTTTGTGCTAGTGTTGTCATATATTTTACCCCTATTGTTGTATGTATTTTACTCATATATATGTTACAGGAGTTCTGGTGGCATAGTGCCTAAAGCATTTGACTGCTAACCAGAAGGTTGGCGGGTCCCACCAGCCACTCCTCAGAAGTAAGACTGGCCAATCTACTTCTGCAGAGGCAACGCCACCTTGGAAACCCAAGGAGAGGTTGCTGTGAGTTGGAACTGACTCAATGACAGTGAGTTTGGTGGTTTTTTTTTTTGGGGGGGGGTTATATATAGTATATGTACAGTAAATTATTGCCAATTTTGATTTTAAAAGTCAATTATCTTTTAAAGAATAAATCTATATTTCAATGTCCAATTTATCAATTTAAAATGTTAGCCACCAACTCAGAACAACTAAAGGCAGAGTACAGGGCCCATTTTGTGCAGGCCAAACAGCATGCATTTGTGGTTAGGGATATTATATTGAATATATTATTCATCAGCTTCCCCCCGCCCCGCCACTCACTAGTAACATAGATTTTTAAATATCACCCTCTCATTAACTACTATGTAGTATTTCTTGGATGTTGTTGTTGTTGCTGTTATGTGCCATGGAGTTGGCCCCGACTCATAGTGACTCCTCCTTGGGTTTCCAAGTCAGTATCACTGCAGAAGTAGATTGCCCTTGCATAGACATGCTTAATGTGTTCCAGGCTGATGAGAATTTGGGTTTTTCCCAGTACTTGCTATTATAAACAGTTCTGCAGTGAGGATCCTTGTCCAGACCCTCCCACACATGTGTATATATTTCTGTAGGGTAGATACTGAAAAATGGAATTGCTAGGATTAGGATAAGAATATTTTACATGTGATAGATACAGTCAAATAACTTTGCAATATGTCTATACTCAATTACCCCTCCACCAGCTAGGCCTAAGATATTTCTAGGATGCTCATGGCATTCTGAGGCTTGATGTCATGCCTTCACAGTTTTTTGTTTTTTGTTACCTAAAGTAGTGTTGCAACAATATGTGGAACAATGAATATTTCCTATAGATGTATGAGAATTTTATTTTTGAAGGCTAACTCTGTGATGAAAATATTAATTTGCAGAAATGATTAGTGGGATGGATGTCTTCTTACATATCCTCTGTCAGGGATCGAGACAGGGGAATAAATAAAATGACTTCTCTGAATAGGTCTAGTAATTTATATTTTGTAAAGTAAGATCCCAGAGAGTCTAGTCCATCTAATCAGTGATACTTTCTCTAATTCAGGCATTTTTATCACTTAGAAAAATATAGTAAATAGAATATTCCTTCTAGGGGAGACCTTAAATGTCATGCAATTCAACTCTCTTGCTCCACAATAAGAAACCTGAAGCCCAGAGAGAAGGTAATTCTTAGCAAAATCATATTAAAATTTCAGATCTTTTGATTCCCATGCAAGCGTGTTGGTCTGGAGGAAACACTAGCCCAAATACAGAATGTTTGGATTGGAAGCAATGTTGAAAGGACCTAAAAATCATAATCATCTCAATTCAGTCTCCCATGCTATATAGAAATACTCTCCATAGAATACCTGATATTTCTTTCAGCTTTAATTTGCACATTTTCTTGGAAAAGCAGGTCATTAATTTGTGAGACAAATATGCCATCATTGGGCAGTTCAGGTTATTAGAAAATCTTCCTGGTGTGATGCTGAGATTTGCCTTCTGAAAACTTCTACCTCTTAAACCACCTATGCCCAGTACTTGGGCATAGATGAAGCAAACTCTAGGCTGCCCACCATTCTAATCCCACCCTCTGGATAGTCTCCTATTTGTCAATGTCCCTCCTAGAATGGGGCTTACAGAAGTGGGTAAGGCAATAGCCCAGCTGTGGTCCCACCAGTGCAGGGTGGAGAGAGACCTTGACTCCTTTGATCTGTTTTCTATACTTCTATTAATAGAGTCCAAAGTGTTTGACTTTCTTGGCAGCTGCATTCCTGAGTTTATGGTCAACAGGAACATCAAGTTGTCTTTTTTTTTTTTTTTTTTTAATTGACATCTCTAAAACCAGGTCTCTTTCATCATCTTCTGTTTATATAATTGATTGCAGGAATGTATCTGTTAAAAATTCCATCTCCTAGCTTTCAGTTAAGATTTCTTGTCTTTTGAAAGTTTTCAAACCCTTAGCTTGGCATCTAAAGTGTTTGTCATCCCTTCTAATGTACCTAACACGAATTTGATAAGCAAACCTTCTATGATGGTATGGAATTCATTGAGGAAGAGACAAGCAGAATCCAACAGGGAAGGGCTCTGAATCATGGCACCAGCCATCTCCCTTCAAGCTGATTACAACTGTGAACTCACTCAGACACAACCCTTATTTCTCTCCTTTGATATTTCTGTTTATGGCTACAATGAAAAACTGTTAAATGCCTTTCTGAAATCAAAATACTTTATATTGCTGTGGCATTCTACTGATTTACTGCTTGGTAAGGGTTTTAAAAAGGGGAAATGGGTTTAGTTCCACATGAGCAGTTCTCACTGAACCCATATTAGTTTTCAGTGATCATCTTTTGGTAAATATTCACTAATAGATCTCCGGAGGGCATATAACTAGGGCACCCAATGCCAAAAACACAATGCTAAAGCCAGAAAAGGAATGAATTTTTTGGAAGGAGAAAGAATCAATGTTCTTCTAGTAACATGTTGTTTAACCCTCTGTTGACAGAGAGCAACACACAGAACTGTGTCTAAGGGAGGAGGGATGGACAGATTGTGCAAATCAAAGCCTTTTGAAGGCCTTGGAAGGACAGAGATAGTGGAGTCTTTATGAACAATGAAGGCACCCTCTTGGAAAGCCCTAGAAATGCTGGGACTTGTGCCGACTCTGTCCTTCCCAAAGCACCAAAGTCTCCCTCCCTCGCTCCCCCTCCCTCTCACTTGTCACCATTCTGCCTGCAGCACTTGGAGTCAACTCTAGCCTCTTTAATAAGATGGTTTGGAAGAGAGACAAGCCTTTTCAGTCTGAGAGATAAAAATAAAAATGTCAGTGATCAGAATTTCCACATATGGTCTCAAATGATAGATGAAATTTAAAGCTGGCAATCGTCCTGAGCTGGAAGGACGTAGGCAAGGGAGGCTGGAAAGAGGTTTAAGTTTTTTTTTTTTTTTCTCCTTCAAGTGATAACGGACTGTCCCAAAACACAGCAAGTTCTTTCCTTTTTAAGGGCAGCGAAGGTTGCCAGGACTGCGCATTTATAGCCAACCTGTTCGGAGGCATTTAGTAGCCCCTCCCCCACCTCTGTGAATAGGTTTTCCCCAAATTCCAGGAGGGAGTCCTCTACAGACTGCCCATCTGTTCTCAGGCATGCAGGGAATCTGGGTAACAATTACATTTGGGAGTCACCTGTTGGAGCTCCGGAAGAGAGACCAAACTTCTGCACAAAGCACTTGGAGATTTCTTTTTCCCTAAAACACACTTTGGGGTATGGTTAGAAATTTAAAAAACAAGTTGCCAGGGAGTTGATTCCAACTCATGGTGACCCCATGTGTAGCACAGTAGAAATGTGTTCCACAGGGTTTTCAATAGCTTATTTTTTTGGAAATAGACTGCCAGATATTTCTTCCAATGACCCTCTGCATGCACTTGAACCACCAACCTTTCAGTTAGTAGCCAAGTGTGTTAACCACTTACCCTACCCACAGGCTCCAGTCAGAGATTAGGAGGAAAAATTAGAAGGGGAAGGAAGGGACTTATATTCAGCTAAGAAGGTCCAAAGCCCCAGCCACAAGTAAGTGAACACATTTCCAAGGTCAAAGCTCACAGGTACCCCATGATCTATACTCTGAAAGAGCTTGGACTTTGCTAGGGGTATGCTGTATCTTCAGACAAATCATGCCAGCCTTATTTCATTCACCTGAAAGATGAGGAGGGAGGATTATATGATCTCTGAAAAGACTTCCTGCTGCACAATTCTATTCTAAGCTCTGATCTGAACAATTTTGAGACTAAAATATGGTCTGGGCCAGTGGTTCTCAAACTTCAGCATGAATCAGAAACATCTGGAGAACTTTTTCAAACAGAGATTTCTGAGCCCTACCACCAGAATTACGGACTCATTGGTGAGTGGTGGGGCCTGAGGACCAGCATTTCTAACAAGTTCCCAGGTGATGCTGCTGATGCTGGTATAGGACCCACACCCTATAAACCTCTGGTCAAAACACTCAGATGAGCTCTCAGCAGGTTAATGATCATTCCTGGGAAGGAGTTAATCAAATTAGTATGAGGTATGTTAGAGGGAGTGGCAAATACTTTAGATGACAAGTGTTGTTGTTATTGTTGTTATGTGCTGTTGAGTCGGACCAACCCATAGAGATCCCTCCTTGGGTTTCCGAGGCAGCATCACTACAGAAGTAGATTGCCCCATCTTCCTTCCAAGGAGTGGCTGGTGGGTTTGAACCGTCAGCCTTCTGGTTAGCAGTCAAGTGCCTTAGGCACTACACTACCAGAACTCCCTACATGACAGGATGAGGGTTCAAAAATTCTCAAAAGACATGAAAGTACCCTATTTAGCAAGAGATGACTGCAGGGGCTGAATCCAGACTTGAACATGCAGCTCAGTGTGGGTGTAGGGAGATTGGGAAGAGGAGCTTCAGAGGTCTAAACTTGTATCTTGCAAAACCAAAAAACAAACCAAACTCACTGCCGTGGAGTTGGATCCGACTCATAGTGACCCCCTCCTTGGGTTTCTGAGGCAGTATCACTATGGAGGTAGATTGCCCAACCTTCCTTCCAATGAGTGGCTGGTGGGTTTGAACCACTAGCCTTCTGGTTAGCAGTCAAATGCCTTAGGCACTATACCACCAGATTTCCCTGTACCTTGAAAGGTATCATCAAAATTCAGGAAAATCCCAGAGATGCTGGGAGCAGCTGAGAGTGATGATACTCCCTTGTTCTGGCCTTACAGTTCCTTTGTTATCAGGAAAAGTTGTTCTGAGAGAGCAGGTGAGCCAGTAGAATACCAGCTGCTGAGAAAACACCTCCCAGCACATACCCTACTAAGTGTGGGTCAGTATCATCTTCTCTCTACATAAAACACAACTCAATCATAGTGCCTTTCCTGTTAAAGAGAAGGAATTTCTTCTCTTCAACAGCCATTGTCTTAATTTCTTAAAACTGCCCTGGGAGCCAGAGGGTAAGGACAATTGTTCTGCTTTCGAATGGGGTGTGAGATCCCTTGCCTTTGTTGACCCAGTAAGGACAAACCCTAGGAGCTGTTTTGCAGCAAGTCTGTTAAATATATGGGGCCATGTACAGTCTTTTCTTAGAGGTCTAGTACAACTAGGAAATTGACAAGATTAAAAGTACACTTCTATTCCTCAGGGTTATTCACAAAGTTTTCCAGGAATATATCAGACAGTGTTTCACTGCTATTCTTAAGATTTTCACTGGCTAATTCTTTGGGAAGTGGATGGCTCTTTCCTTCTTTTGAGTCTGTCTGAAGCTCCACTGAAACCTATTTCATTCTAACCATGGCTTCATTAATATCCTAGTCTAAGAGATGTGCTAACTCAGTCATAAAGAGTGCTAACAAGTTGGTAGGGGTCATAGGGTCCTTAGGTCCTGGAATTGGGATTAGAGACTGGACTCATTATCAAAATTACTTCTGGAAGAAATTACCAGCCACAAAGCAGAGACCTTTAGTGATCTTGTGTCTTTAGATCACTCTGTTTCCTCCTTAAATAGTAGTTCAGTACTCTTAAATCCTTGTCACTATACTCTAGGAGGAAAACAAACTGTCCAAACTCAAACTAGGGGAAGAAGGGTAAGTTCTGGTATGTTAAAAAATGATTTAACATGTGTAATATGTATCATCTGAGTAACCATTGTTTGTCAGGCACTGGGGACATAGTGATATTAAGAAGAAAAAATAGGTCCACTGCCCTTATGAAGCTTACACTTGAGGGAAAACCAGTTGCCTTTGACTAGACTCCAACTCATGGTGACTCCATCTATGTCAGAGTAGAAGAACTGTGTTCTGTGGGGTTTTCAATGGCTAATGTTTTGGAAGTGGATTTCTAGGCCTTTCTTCCAAGGCTCCTCTGAGGAGACTCAAACTTCCAACCTTTCAGTTAGCAGCCAAGAGCACTAACCATTTGCACCACACAGGGATGGTTCAGAGAGGGAGAAATAATTTAAACAACATGCTCAAAAATCATTAATTGTAACTGGAATAAGTGTCATAGCATAGAACAAAGAATCAGCAATACAGGACAAAACATTATTGTTTTCAGAGCCAGTCTGATGCTGGGATATAGACATAGAAATCAAGGACTTTAATTGTTCTTCTCCATAGCACATCACACAAGACCTCGTCCTAACACAGTCTTCTATGTGAGGAGAGTAGGGTGTGTGTGACTCTGTGTGGCAAGGCCCATATTCCTTTTGGAAAAAAAAAAAAAAGACAATATAGAAACTTCAGGACAATCCCTCCTTCACCTTCTGCCCTATATGGATCTTTGCCACAGCTTGACTCCTTCACCATTCAGGATCTTGAGGTGAGCTCAGGAAGAACCCAGCAAATGCTGAAAGAGTTGAAGAAAAGAGTAAAGAAACTGAAGATTGTTCAAGAGTTTGTAAGTCACCTGACTACCTTTGCCAAGGTATATGTCTGTTGTCAGAGGTCGGGGGCTTCTCCTCTTCAGCTGGACACTCACATATAACTGGAGGGCCCTAGACTGTGAAGATAGGGGAATTTCAGTAATTAAAACAACAATAGCAACCACAACAACACACACACACACACACACACACACACACACTTCCAAAGTACAGTTCCATTTCTTGGGCAGCTTAATTCAATTGAAAGGAAATATTTAATCTTCAAGAGTTAGGTGAAAATTCTATAATAATCATTATGCTTCAAGTCTGGGGGATCCACACATATTTGACAACCGTAACATATGATTGAGCTCCTTAGTGGGAAGGGCACTGGGAGGCTCCCCTCCTGACTATCTGCCTCCAGGCCAGATTACACTTAAGTCACTCCCAGCAGAGGGATGATATTCCCCTGCCACCTAATACATTAGGAGAACATCCAAGGCATCAGTGGTTCTCAGAAGAGCTTCACTCCACATGAGCTTCTCAGAAAGCCATGAAGGGACCCACAGTTATTCCTTTGGTTTAAGGTTTTGCCTAAAGGTAAAGTGCTAGTGTCACCAGAGAGGTAGCGTTTATTATGTATATTAGCTAGGGTTTGGAACCAGTTCGAACCAGTTCAGTCACAGCCAATGAAGCAAAACTGTAACAGACCTGAATTTTTAAAATGTGGGTGACCCAGAAAAGGAAAAATTACACATCAAAGCCCTAGAATGAGAGACTGGGAAGAAGCATAGTGAACCCTTTCAGGATCCTGATACATGACAGTGGATTATTGCTAGGACTGTGGAAAGTGACACACATTCAAAGCAGTGTGGTCAGCTACCACCTTTGAGCCGGGCATTATTGTTTTCGACTCAGTTGGTCAAGAGAATTGGTTGCTATGCAACATGCACAGTGCCCTTGTTTTCTAAGAGGAAAATTAAGTTTCTAGCAGGGCTTTGATGAGTAATTTTTGCCATTCTGGTTATTATGGTTCACCCACGTTTTTAAAATTTGGGTCCATTTCAATGTGCTTTGTTGCCACAACTGAATTGAGCTGAACAGTTTGAAACACTGCTGTTAATTCAATAGCAGGAAGGTTCATTGCATCTTTTCCAATCACATCTAGTGGAAATTCAAAAGAGAAAGACCACAGACTTTAATCTGGGAGAGAAAAAAAGGGGGGGGGAAGACTAGGAGGCTGTACGGAGATGAGGGTCCTGGGTGAGGAAGAGGAGCAAGGGTATTCTGGTACATGTTAACAAAAGGCTCTCAGAAAGAAAGATCAAAAGGAAGGAAGGAAGGGAAAGAAAGGAAAAGAAGAATGAGAGGGCGGGATGAAGGAACAAAAGAAGAAAACAGTTCTGTATTGAAGCACTTGCTGATTTTCAGGGTGTAAATACCATAGCCAATTTCCAGTTAGCAATGTGATGTCAACCAGATCAAAAAATTTCTGAAAGTTTAACAGTTGACTCATGATTACTGCTGGGGGTACTCCACAAGTGGGCAGAGAAGCCCTGAAAGTGGAGAGAGGATGTCTCCAAAGGTATACCCGGCCCATGTTGCTGATCTGAAGTTCTCACAGACTTGTGTGTTGGGATTCTCCCAAACCCAGCTGAGGGGACAAGTCAGGAGGTGTGGTGGGGCCTGGGTGGCCCAAGTAAATGTGGGTGGGACTGAAACTAAACCTACAGGCTGGTGAGAAGTTTGGTGGGTCCCTAATTAGACTGAATCTCCCCATTTCCCTTTGTAACCATCACGTAGGCAGGCAATCCAAGCAACAATCGCATTAAAGAAATTATAAAATGATTGTTGCATATATCCTGAAAGCATGCTTCCTAGCATGGGGACACCCATTCGAAGACAATGCCTTGGAATCACAGAGGGAAAGTCACTATGAGAAGGGAGGGTGAGGCCAGCTGTTCCCCTTTGTGGGGGAGGCAGGGACAGGAAGGGTTATTAAAAGCTCCATGACATACTTTGGCTTTGGCGGTGAGGTTATGTCTCAGCCTGTGGAATCACTCCCTTAAGAGCAGATCGGGAAGACATTAATGCTGGCCTTGTCGAGTTATTCATGTCCATGGGGCCTAATCCTGCTGCATGTGTTCTCTCTTTGATAAGGGCCTGCCTTATGTCTCTAAACTTGACTTTTCAGTTCCAGACAAGACAAAAAGTGTGACTCCTCAGGATGTAGGCAGAATTGTGAAGTGAGTGAAGGCTTTTTTCCTTGCGCTCATGTCTCCCTTTTGAGAGATTTTTCCAGGCACTGGAAGCCAGCATCCTTGTGTTGTTCAGCTGCCTGGGCCTCCTCTCTGGATGTTACTCCCTACATGTGCCACTGGACACATTTTCCCTTTCATTCAGTGCTTTGTCTGTTATAGCCTAAAAATTGGGGGCAGTGATAGTTCAATGGAAGGTTCTCACCTTCCATGCAGGACACTCAGGTTAGATTCCCAGCCAATGCACTTCAAGCACAGCCATCATCTGTTTGTCAGTGGGAGTTTCTGTGTTACTGTGGTGCTAAGCAGGTTTCAGTGTAGCATACAGACTGAGACAGACTAGAAAGAAAGGTCTGGAGGTCTTCTTCCAAAATATTAGTCAGTGAAAACCTTATGTATCACAATGGTCCAATCCAGTAGTACATGGGGTCACCATGAGTCAGGCCCACTCAAGGATAGCTAAGGACAGCAAAACTCAAACCCCAAGCCCATTGCCATCAAGCCAATTCTAACTCACAGTGACCTTTCAGGACAGAGTAGAACTGCCCCCACAAGGTTTCCAAAGCTGTAATCCCTATGGTAGAACACTGCAGTGTCTTTCTCTGATGGAGCAGCTGGGGGGTTTGAACCACCTAACTTTCAGTTAGCAGCCGACTTTTTGGTGAGCAGCCACCTTTCAGTTAACATCCAAGTGCTTAGCCACTGAGCCATTAAGGCTCCTTAACAACAACAGCCCTATAATTATTTCTTTCCTAACTTCTCTGAATGATATTCTCATGAACTATTTCACATTAAGGGGTTAATGACTGATTTTGCCTTAAGTCACCCTTCCCATAGGTATTTGTATTTTTATATGACAAATTTTTAACTTTAAAGAGGATTCAAATATAGTGGAACTTTTGGCTGTATGGAAGACAAATGACTTAATGATTTGGGCCAGGTTCTTTATATTTCCTCAAATCATGCCCTGTAAGTAAGCATTTAAATCACCCATGTCTGCTAGCCCCAATCCACCTAACATGGAACAACATCTAGTCATTTACCAATGGCCCAAATAGGTGCATCAAATGTAAGCTATGCTCAGCTCCTTTTATGGGAATGGAGTAAGGCCTCCATTCTTTCAATTCTTTCAATGGATACAAAGACCATAAAGAGACCAAGACAGGAAAGAAAGATGTAGAAAATTTAAGAGTATGCAATCAATCAATCCTCTCCTGTGAGAACAGTCCACTGGGCAGAAAGGAAAGCAGAGTTCGCCCAGGAAAACAGCACATGCAGCTTAAACTAAACTTGTCTTCATCAGGGATTCTTCAGTCTGGTTTGGGAACACCCCATGACACTGCAATTTTCTCAGGATACACCTACCTTTCTTAACTAACACACACAGCCAGTCCCATACTCTGATCCATCACCTTCCCTCTGCTCTACCCAAGCCCTACTCAAGACAGAACCTCTTCAGCAGGGCTGAGCAGAGTGCACTGCATGATAGTAATTATAATAGCTACCATTTTTCAAACGCTTACTCTGCCAAGCTGCTGTGCAGATCTTACCTAATCCATTCAAAGCACTCATTCAGTCTTGCAC
Source organism: Orycteropus afer afer (assembly GCF_000298275.1). Lineage (NCBI taxonomy): Eukaryota > Metazoa > Chordata > Mammalia > Tubulidentata > Orycteropodidae > Orycteropus > Orycteropus afer. Next base: position 10,022,653 of record NW_006921627.1, read on the forward strand.
TACTGTGTTTTCATTTTGCAGATGACGAAACTGCAAGAGCACACAGCTAATAAGTAGCACAGTGAAAATAGAGCATAATATACTGAGAATCAAAAAGAAAGAAAAAAAAGCCTCATTTTCCCTCAAATTGCATTCACTGGGAGATAGCTAGCTTCATTTCTCACTCTTAGGCAATCAGTGTTCTCAGGGGCCACTGCATTTATATGGCCATACCAACCCAAACCAAACCCACTGCCATCAAGTTGAATCCAACTCATAGTGACCCCCAAGGTGGTAAATCTTTCTAAAAGTAGGATGCCCTATTGTCCTTCCACAGAGTAGCTGGTGGGTTTGAACTGCCAACCTCTGGTTAGCAGGCAAATGCCTTAGACACTGCGCTGAACAGTAATCACATTCACAGTGGAGCCAACTAGATCCCAAATACAGAAGAGAAATGGATACCAGCAGATAATTTCTCTAGGATTTACCATAAGATTGCAAGTGTTTTTATATCTGGAGGTAAATGCATTTGAAACATATGCTCCCTTCTCACAAAAAATATTAATTTGCAAAGTTATACATTTATCAACATATATATGATGGAACAATCTAAATATTATCAAAATGGCTCTAGAGGACTCTGAACTCTTTGTGTGCAAATAGTCCGCTCAATGGATACTAACTGCCTTTTCCACTCCACACTTGGCATCTTCATGAAGATGTCTCAGCAGATAGTGGGAGCAACAGGGTTCTATCTATTTTAACTTATATCTTTACTTGTTTCCTGACTTCTCGTTGACTGACCCTAGTTTCCATTTAAGGGTTTGGTGCCTGGGACTGTTTTTAGTTACTTGGGAACAGAGCTGAGATAGTTGCTACAATTATAAGGAGAGAAGCAATATCCTGAGGGGCACTGGGCCTTATCTCCACCTCCTCTTTATCTGCCTACCACCTGACCTCAACACTCAGCAAAGGCTTGAGGTGAAGAACTAAGAATTAAAGAGGCAGTGGTTTCCATAAGGCTAGAGCCAGGAACAACATCCATATCCAACCTAGCCCATTTAAGAAATGCTTATCAAAAACTTGAAATTTGGCTTATTTCCGTTAGTTCTGGTTGGATGCCAAACCATACTGGAAACAGTCTTCATTCTCAAGGAGTTTACCACTTTTTTTGAAAGATAAAATTGTTGTGTAAAATGATATACATGTTGGTAATACCAGGTAAACAAAACCATCATAGGCAAGTGATTGAAAGTGTGTTAGGAGTTCAGAAAATTGCAATATTAGGAGGGGTTTCCTGAAAGAGTAGGGTGAAAGATAAGGGGAATGGCTAGCGCAAAAGGAGAGGAAAAGAAGATTCTAGTCAAATGCATTATTTGGCCAAGTTCATTTCCTCATGCCAACTTTTGTCTTTCTCTTGGCTTCCACGAGAGTCTTAAATGTTTTCTTCTCCCGTTGCTCTCACCTTTCCTCTCTACCTCTTTCTATATTTCTATCATTTACATTATTGAAATTATTTCCATACTTCAACATGCAGCTCAAGTTCAGACTTGTTCTTGAAATCTTTTCCAACAATTCCAGACTGTGCTGAATTTTTCACTTACTGCTTTCTTACAGTAGGTAGATCTGTACCACACCTTGGGGAAAGTAATTATATGCTGCCTTATATTGTTTGCTAATGATTTTGTTCTATGCCCCTAATGATACTTTAAGCTTCTTATGGGCAGGGTTATGTATGGTATTTCTTGTGGATCTAGCACATTGCTAGATGTGTAACAGATGCTCAGGGAATGTTGGTTGAATGTCTCACCATCCAGGCTCACTGGTTATCTAGTCTCCCTTGAATTTCCACATAAGCAGAGGTTGCACAGACATTTACAACCCATTCAAATATTTGATGACTTGGGGAGTGGCTTTTGTGCCCTTCCAGAATCTCTTCTGCTTTAGTTAAAGCAACTGCACACTATACTTTTCATAAAACCCTTCTTATGCTTGGAAATGTAAGAGACTTCTCAACTCTATTCTTAACAACCTTGGATTTCCGTGCCCATTCTTTATGGATCTGGACACTTTGAAACTTTAGCATTTCATCAATCGTTGATGAATACTTTCAAAAATTGAATGAACCTATCTTGGTCTCAGTTTCCACATCTGTTAAGATCATTAGCAGAATTACCTCTCCATTCTTAGATTTAGGATATAGGACTATTTTAAGCAAGAGAAACCAAACTGATCTAGCCTAAGCAAAAAAAAAAAAAAAAAAATTAATCAAATAAACAAACATGAGCTAACTAACGCTAATTATATGAGACATCCCCCAGAACTCAACAGCAGAAATGTGGTGAATCCTCAGGCAAATATGAGGTCCATGGATCCAGGAAAGTCTCCAGACTCTCCTTTCATCTCTCTTGTCTACCAGCCTCATCCTTCTCACTACAGACCTGCTTCTCTGACTCTCACCATATGGCAGGAAACATGGTCACTTCACTGTTCCTGAAATTTTCACAGGTCCAGCCTCCTATAGAAACAGACTCTTCCAAGTCCAACAAACTCATCCACTAGCAGAGTCATGCTGTACTAAATGACTCTCATTGTCTTCCCTTGTGCTTTTACTGTATGTAGGTAATGAGTGTAGTTAAGGAGAATTCATGAACTAAACAGACATTCCACAAGTCATCTGCTATAGTTTTCACTTTGTCTTCTACCTTCTTAATCCTTTCTCATCTCCTTTATTCTCTTCTACCCACACCCCTCCCACTTCCCTCGTGATGCCTTCTAGTTTGGCCAAAAAAAATATTGTATGACTCCTGGCTCAGGATCAGAGGATGACATGCCCAAGAGATGAATGTCCTGGAGGGATAGAAGCCTAGGCCTGGAGGAGGAAATTGTCTATAGGCATGTTCTAGGGGCTCTGAGGTTAGACCTCTAGACACTGGTTTCCCAACATAAAGCCCACAGACAGAACTGGAGTCTCTAATCTGCCCTGTTCCACTCATCTTCATTATTACATTGTCTTACCATCTTAACCAAATATTCACCTGCAGTGCAAGAAATGGGCTGGAATCATGGTCCACATTCAATGAGGAATAGGATTCAATGAGGAAAACATAAAGTCTGACACTTTAGTCCAAAACATCAAGAGGACAAGGAGAAGGATTGAAGGATGTTCTGCTAAAGGAACACATGTGAGAGAAGAATTCATGGGTTTCACCAACTGTAATAAGAATGCAAATTGTCTGTAAATATGGCTGCCAAAAAAACTGATGCAGATTTATACTAATTAATAAAAATGTACTGTCCAGAACAAGAAAGGTGAAATCTCACTCTATGCTGCTGACTTTTCAGTACTGTTTTCAGTACTTAGAAAAGCTGGCAGGCTGGAATGTGTTCAGAGAATAAGGATAGTAGGAAACTTGAAACCATGCTAAACCAGGAGTTGTTGGAAGAAGGGGAGGGATCTATCTAATCTGGAGAAGTGAAGCTGTCAGTGGTGCTGGGTCTTGGTCTTCAGACTTCTATCATGTGGAAGGTATAGTCTGAGAATTTAAGGGTCCCAGATAAGCCTTGCAAGTATGTACACTTCAGCTTAATAAAGCATAGATTTTTCAGGACTGGTGAAATTATGTAGAAACTAGTTATCAATTGATATTGTGTGTGTTTTGGAGGGCAGGGATTTGGGGGTAGGATTTGAAATAGGCTGAGCTAGATGATTTCTAGTAACTCTTGTGATTATGAAATTCAAGAAGGAAACCAAGGCCCAGGGAGATTAAGTGACTTGTCCAAGGTCATGCTGATAGTTAAGCTTAACAGTGGTCCCTTGATACCAAATGGAGCACACACTTCTTGCTGCTACTGTTAATCAGCTCTATGACAAGTTCTCACTGGGTTACAGGTAGCAGTCTGATGGTTGTCTCTAAAGCACTCAGATGGCACATAACAGCAACAACAACAACAAAGCACTCAGCAGAATAGAATCAATGGAAACATATATTCACATTCCGAGGCTTCTCCTTCCCCCACCCTATCCAATCTGTGGAAACAATCAGAGAAAGTCAACCTTACCACACAACCTATAGGTGGAAGAAATCCCACATTAACTCATGTTATTGGCTCACTCCACCAGATTGATCAAGAGAAACTCAGCATAAGCTTCCCATCCAGTGCTGCCCCTGTCAGAATGGTCTGTGGAAGCTCATACTTGGAATTTCACTTGGGGTGGTCTCATCTTAAAATATGTGTGTGTGTGTGTTGTTGTTGTTGTTGTTGTTACGTGCCATCGAGTCGGACCTGACACATAGCGACCCCTCCTTGGGTTTCCGAGGCAGTATCACTATGGAAGTAGATTGCCCATCTTCCTTCCGAGGAGTTTGAACTCCTGCTGATGGGTTTGAACTGCCAGCCTTCTGGTTAGCAGTCAAGTGCCTTAGGCACTATGCTACCAGAGCTCCCAAATATATATATAGATAGATAGATAGATAGATAGATAGATAGATAGAGATATATCTATCTATCTATCTATATATATACACATACATACACACACACACATACATATATAAGGCAGCATTAAAAATATATATAAATTGTTGTTGTTATGTGCTGTTGAGTGGGACCCAACTAATGCCTTTCAATTGTCTACTTTCTTGCTTTGGTACTTTTTCTTCTACCTGTGATGACTTTTTTAAAAATAAAAGCTTTATCGAAATATAATTCACATACTATAATATTTATCTTTTTAAAATGTACAATGCAGTGGTTGTTAGCATATTCACAGAGTGGTACAACCATCACCACTACCTAATTCCAGAACATTTTCATCACCCCAAAAGAAACCCTATGTTCATTAGCAGTCACTCCCCATTTCTCCCTTGCCCCACACTCTTTGTTGTTGTTCTTATGTGCCTTCGAGTCGGCCCCGACTCATAGCGACCCCTCCTTGGGTTTCCGAGGCAGTATCACTACGGAAGTAGGACTGCCCAAACTTCCTTCCGAGGAGTGGCTGGTGGGTTTGAACTGCCAGCCTTCTGGTGAGCAGTCAACTGCTTTTAGCCACTATGCTACCAGAGCTCCCACCCCACACTCTAGCAACCTCTAACCTACTTTCTGTCTCTATGAGTTTGCCCTGTAAGTTTTCCTATTCTAAACATTTCAAGTGGAATCATACAATTTGTGGCCTTTTGTGTCTGGCTTCTTTCACTTAGCAGTTTTTTAAAAAACAAAAACAAAAACAAAAACTTTTTATTGTAACTTGGGTGAAGGTTTATAGAACAAATCAGTTTTACAATCAACAATTTAAACTCACTTTTGCTCCATACCATTAATTGCAATCCCCACAATGTACTCTCATCTGCCCTGTGTTTCCATTTCCATTTGTTTGTCCCTGGACCAATACCACCCTTTTGGTTTCTAATGGTTGATTGGTAGCGTAGTGCCTAAGGCACTTGACTGCTAAGCAGAAGGCTGGCAGTTCAAACCCACCAGCCACTCCTCCGAAGGAAGATGGGGCAATCTACTTCCGTAGTGATACTGCCTCAGAAACCCCAGGAGGGGTTGCTATGAGTTGTCCAACTTGATGGCACATAACAACAACAACAATGGTTGATTGTTCTAAGGAATGTATACCTCTCTGTTGTTAATGGTCATTTTATGGACTTGTCTATTGTTTGGCTGAAAATTGAGCCAAGGGGTGAGCTTAGTTGCAGGCTTGAAAGGTGACTAAAGGTCAGAGTCTCAGCGATTCTACCAATCTCTATCCAACCAGAAAGGCTAGTCCTTTTTTATGATTTTGAGTTTTGTTCAACACTTTTCTCCCACTCTATCCAGGATTTTCTAACATGATCCCTTCCAGATGGTCAGCAGTGGTGGTCAGGAACCATCTAGCTCTTCTGAATTTAGGGTCATGGAGGTTAAGTTCACTTGGTCCATTAGTTATTTGAACTAATTGTTTCCATGTGTCTTTGATTATCTTCACCCTTCTTTATCCAAGTAGGGAGAAACCAATAGTTGCACCTTAGATGGTCACTCACAAACCTTTAAGTCCTCAGTAGCTACTTACCAAAGCAGGATGTAGAACATTGTCCTTGAGGATTATGTTGTGTCAATTGACCTTGATGTCCCCCAATATTATGGTCTTGAGCCCTGAGGCCTACCGACTCTTTGCCTCAAGGTGTTTGGTGATGGCTAGGAAGTTTTCGTAACTTTGCCCCCTGTATGCTATATTCATGGATTTATTTGCAGGATACATAAATACTTATGTAGAAATATCATGTGTCACATTTATATGTATTCAGGGGTGTAGTCTCATTCACATTCCCACATCTGTTCAGCTTATGTTTCTTTCTATGTATCTAATCATAGATCATTGTAGTTATTGTTGTTACAGGATTGTATATGTAATAGTATTTACCTCTATTGCCTTTAACTCTTGAGCTCCTCCCAGGGTCTTCCTTTGCCTTGATCATTTCCTGATCTCTCCCTTATTGTATATTGTCTTCCCCTTCACCCAAGTTAATATGTGTCTCCCTCTAGATAGTGATTTACCCTCTCTTTCCTAAGGGGAAGGTCCTACCTTTCTGGTCACCAGCCACTGGTGTGGGCACTGCAGCCAATTGAATGAAGCCAATTATCAGGTTCCTACAACGAAGTGCCTAAGGCATTTGACTGCTAACCACAAGGCTTGCAGTTCAAACCCACCAGCCACTCCTCAGAAGGAAGACTTGGCAATCTACTTCTGTAGAGATACTACCTCGGAAACCCAAGGAGGGGTTGCTATGAGTCAGAACCGACTCGATGGTAGTGAGGGTTTTAACTTCAATTGGAAAGCTGCTTGCAAAAAATTCAAAATAGCCACACTTGGTCACCATTCCCTTGTCTCTTTGTGCCTGTTTGTATTGAGTTTCTTCTTCTAGTCAGTATTTGATCTACGTCTTCATCCTTTTCTTTGAAGCTCAGTGTTCCAGGATTATCTTTCGTATCTGTTCCATTTGTGTCTTGGGTCTTTGTTGCAGATCTGAGTGGCTTGTCTGCCTAATCCACTATCTTGCCAGAAGTTATTATTTCTAGCAAAATGTTTTCAAAGTTCATCTATATTGTAGCATGTATCAATATTTCATTCCTTTTCATAAATGAACAGTATTACACTGGAAGTATATATCACATTTCGTCTATCATCATTTGGTAAGTTGTTTCTACTTTTTGGTTACTACAAATAATACTGCTATTAATAGTTATGTGTAGATTTTTGTATGAACATATATTTATTTCTCTTGAGTATATACCTAAGAGTGGAATTGTCAGGTTATATGATAACTCTATTTTTAACTTTTTGAAGAATTGTCATACTCTTTTTCAAACAGTTTGGTACAAGATTTTACAATCCCACCAACCACATATGATAGTTCCAATTTCCCCACATTCTCACCTACACTTGTTTTGTCTTTTTGATTTTGACCACATTAGTGGTTGTAGTTTTGGTTTGTATTTCCTTAATGGCTAATGTGAATAAGCATCTTTTCATGTGCTATTGATAATTTATATGCCTTCTTTGGATAAGTGTCTAACCAAATCTTTAGTCCTTTTATTATTATTATTTTATTGTGTTTAGTGCAAGTTTACAGAACAGAGTTTGTTTTATATTCAATATTACATGTAGATTTAGTTTCACTCCCCATTTACCATCCCCAACCCTAACCCAGTCTCCTCCTCTCCCTGCCCAGTAAACCTCCCCTCCTCCCCGTGCCCCTCATAGTTATGCACTCCTGTATGTCCTCCATGCAAATGTTGCCCCCTTGGTGCTCCATGCTCTATTGTTCCAAGGAATGCATCTCTATAGAGCATGTGGGTGTGTCACCTTGAGTTGAGTGGTCTTCCCGTACAACTTATTTACTATTGGGCTAAGAGCCAGCCCCTGGGAGTGAGTTTTTTTCCAGGCCCGAAGTATATCCCAGGGCCATAGTATTGGGGGTCCCATCAGAGTCCATCTGACCAGTAATTCTGGTCATTATTGTGTTTTTGGATTTTGTTCCACATCTTTCCTCTGACTGTATGCAGGATCTCCAGTTTTGATCCTCTCCTGAGTGGTTGGCATTGGTAGCCAGGCATCATCTAGTTCTTCTGGTCTTGAGGTCCATCATGTCCTAGGGTTGATTGTTTCCAAATGTGTTTGGGTTTTTTTTTCCCCCTCTTCTTTGCTTTCGACAATAAGAGACCATTAGCCACACATCTTAGATGGCCACTTGAAAGCTTTTAAGACCCCAGTTGCTACTCACCAACATAGGTTGTGGAACAGAATTTTTATGTATTTTATTGTACCAACTGAGTCTGGTGTCCCCCAATACGATGGTCCTGAATCAGTAGATCCATTGGATCTCTCTCCCACAATGTCTGACTTTCTATGAGGGATTGCTTTGTGTCTACTGTTGTTTCTGTAAGGATTGTGAATATTTCATATCACTGGTATCTGTGCAAGATTAGCCTCAGCTGAATCTATCCTTGGTCTAGCGTATAATCCTGTTCACTGATCCCCATCTGATCTTCTCAGATGTGTATGTGTTTATCTGTAGCCTGGCATTTGGTGTTATAGGTAATGCAATATTGTGGATATACCAGTATTAGCCTCTGTCATTTATAACTCGGTGTTCTCGCTTTTCCTATGTTATCATGGTGGTCACAGACTCTTTCCATACCAAACTTCCCCTTACCCACATCAGTGTGTGGCCCCCAACTAGCCTAAAATTAATCTTCCCCTTCTCTCCCCACCCCAGTAACCTGTAAAGTGAGCTCCCTTCCTTAAGAAAACCCTTCTTTGTCTTTTTACAGTAATGGTCTCATATAGTATTTATCCTTCTGCAATTAGCTTCTTTCACTCAGCAAAATGTCCTCCAGTCTCATCCACACCTTGTGGGATGATTCACGTATCCTCATTGTTCTCTAATGTAGCATAGTATTCCATTGTGTGAGTGTACTATAATTTGGTTATCCATTCATCCATTGATGGGCATTTAGGTTGTTTCCATCTCTTTGCTATAGTGAATTGTGCTGCGATGAACATAGGTGTGCATATGTCTGTTCATTTCCTGTCTCTCACCTCTTTAGGATATATTCCTAGTAATGGAATGGCTGGTTCAAATGGTATTTATATTTTCAATTTTTTAAGGAAACACCATATAATTTGCCACAATGGTTGTACCATTTTACAGTCAGTCCTACCAGCAGTATATGAGAGTTCCAATCTCTCCTCAGCCTCACCAGCATTTGTTATTTTCTATCCTGTTGAACTTTGCTATTATTGCTAGGGTAAGATGATATCTCATTGTTGTTTTGATTTGCATCTCTCTAATGACTAAAAATTGCAAGCAATTCCTCATGTTTTTGTTGGACACCAGCATATCATCTTTAGTGAAGTGTCTGTTCAAGTCTTTTGGCCATTTTTGAATTGGGTTGTCTTTTTGGCATTGAAGTGTTGAAGTTTTCTATAGATTTTGGAGATAAGTCCTTTGTCAGATATGTCATAGGCAAATATTTTCTCCCAATCTGTAGGTTCTCTTTTTACCCTTTTGATGAAGTCTTTCGATGCGCATAAGAATTTAATTTTTAAAAGGTCCCAGTCATCTAGCTTCTCTTTGACCTCCTGTGCATTCTGGGTTATGTTTGGTAGTCTACTTATGCCATAACTTAGGGCCCCCAGATTTGTCCTTATTTTATCTTTGATGAATTTTATAGTTTTGGGTTTTACATTTAAGTCTTTGATCCAGCTTGAGTTTGTTTTTGTGTATGGAGTGAGGTATGGGTCTTGTTTCATTTTTCTGCAAGTGGATATCCAGTTTTCCCAGCACCCTTTATTATTAAAGAGGCTATCTCTTCCCCATGTAATGGGTTTTGAACATTTGTCAAAGATCAGCTGTCCATAGATGGATGGGTCTATTTCTGGGCTTTCGATTCTGTTCCATTGGTCTATCTCTATATCACTGTACCAATACCATGCTGTTTTGACTACTGTGGCTGTATAGTTGGTTTTAAGATCTGGGAGTGTGAGACCTCCCACTTTGTTCTTCTTCAGTAGTGCTCTGTTTATCTGAAGTCTCTTTCTTTTCCATATGAAGTTAGTAATTTGTTTTTCCATATCCTTAAAAAATGTTGTTGATATCTGGATTGGGATTGCATTAAATGTGTAGATTGCTTCAGGTAGTATTGACATGTTCACAATATTCAGTCTACCTATCCATGAACAAGGTAGGTTATTCCAATTATGTATAGCCCTTTTGTCTCCTGTAGTAGTGTATTATAGTTTTCTTTTGTGTCTCTGGTAAGATTTGTTGCTAGATATTTTATCTTTTTAGTAGCTATTGTAAATGGTATTGTTTCCCTTATTTCTTTTTCAGAGGTCTCTTTGTTGGTGTAGAGGAATCCAACTGATTTTTGTATGTTGACCTTCTATTCTGCCACTTTGCTGAACCTCTCTATTAGTTCCAGTAGTTTTTTTTTTTTTGCTGAGTTTCTTGGGTTTTCTATGTATAGGATCATACCATCTGCAAATAGAGATAGTTTTACTTCCTCTTTGCCAATTTGTATGCCTTTTATTTCTCTTTCTTGCCTTATTACCCTGGCCAGGACTTTCAATACAATGTTAAATAGAAGTGGTGATAAAGGTCATCCCTGTCTGGTTCCCTTTCATAAGGGGAATGCTTTGAATCTTTCTCCATTAATAATGATATTGGCCATTGGCTTTGCATATGTGTCCTTTATTATATTGAGGAATTTCCCTTCTATTCCTATTTTGCTGAGAGTTCTGAACAGAAATGGATGTTGTATTTTATCAAATGTATTTTCTGCATTGATTGATATAATCATATGGTTCTTTTGTTTTGTTTATGTGGTGGATTACATTGATTGTTTTTCTGATGTTGAACCATCCTTGCATACCAGGTATGAATGCCACTTGGTCAGGATGTATGTTTTTGATATATTGTTGGATTCTGTTGGCTAGGATTTGTTGAAGATTTTTGCATCTATGTTCATGAGAGATATTGGTCTGTAGTTTTCCTTTCTGGTGGTGTCTTTCCCTGGTTTTGGTATTAGTGTTATGCTTGCTTCATAAAATGAATTTGGGAGTATTCCATCTTTTTCTATGTTCTAGAATAGCTTGAGTAGTATAGATGTCAACTCTTCCCTGAATATTTGGTAAAATTCTCCAATGAAGCCATCAGGGCCAGGACTTTTCCCTGTGAGGAGTTTTCTTTTTTTGTGATCTTGTTCAATTTCTTTTTTTTGTTATGGGTCTGTTCAAGTATTCTGTCTCTGAGTGGGATAGTTTAGGTAGGT
>NW_006921627.1:10044803-10054226 GCF_000298275.1 Orycteropus afer afer
CAAATTCTTCTGCTAGTTGGGATTTAGTCCAAATCTGCATCCTTTCCTTCAAGGCTCAGGGGTCCAAGATTATCTTCTGTGTCTGTGTTAATTGTTTTCCCTTTTCTTTGTTGAAGAGGGTCTGTGCAATCCTTCTGCCTAGTCCGCCATCTTGCCCCGCCTCTCTACAATGTTTTATGGTCTTATTTTGAGCATCTATTTCTGATTTGGTTTCAGTGTTAATGTCATGTGGCCTGATTTTGTTCTTCTCTGTTGTAAGTTCTCTGTTGGAAGGACTTCCTTAAGAATTTCTGGTAGGGTTGGTCTGGTTTTCACAAAACCCCTTAATTTCTGTTTGTATGAGAATGTCTTGATTTCTTCCTCTTATTTGATGGACAGTTTGGCTGGATATAGGATTCTTGGTTGGAAGTTCTTTTCCTTCAGAGTTTTATATATGCCATCCCATTGCCTTCTTGCCTGCATGGTTTCTGCTGAGTAATCAGAGCTCAGCCTAACTGTTTGATTATTATAAGTAATATTTCTTCTGTCCTGGGCAACTCATAAGATTCTTTCTTTGTCTTTGGTTTTGGAGAGTTTGATTATGATACACCTCAGTGTTTTTCTCTTGGAATCTATCCTGTATGGGATTCTTTGAGTTTCTTGGACAAATATCTTTTCTTCCTTCATGATATGGGAGAAGTTTTCTGTTAGTAGGCCTTCTACAATTTTCTCAGTGTTTCCCCCCCCCCCCCATGGAATTCTAATGAGACATATGTTGTTTCTTTTCATGTCATCCCATATAACTCTTAGGTTCTCTTCATTTCTCTTAAATCTTTGTTCTGAATTTTCTTCATATAGGCTGGTTTCCAGAGATTTATCTTCTAGTTGGGAAATGTGTTCTTCCACCAGTTCTAACCTGTTCTTTTGTGCTTCCACTGTATTGTGTAATTCTGTAATTTTGGTATTCATATTCTGGATTTCTAACTGTTGCTTTTATATGAGTTCTGATTGTGTATTAATCTTGTTATTTTGTTTTTGAATAATTTTCCTGAGTTCTTCCAGGGTACTGTCTGTGTTCTCTTAGATTCTGTTTGGGGTTTCCTTTAGCTCTTGTAGAGTTCTATAAACATACCTTCTAAATTCTTTCTCAGATAATTCTATTGCCTCCTCTTCCTCCATGTTTAATGAGACTTTTGTTTGCAATGTTACTTCTATTGTTTTATCCTTTTTGTTTGTTTGTTTAATTTGAGGTTGCCTGTTGTTTCCTAGACATTTTTAATTTGTCTTTAACTGTTAGTTATATACTGATCTGTTTTGTCTTGGTTTTATGATTTAATATTTTTGCAAATGTAGAACTGGTGTATTTTATTTTTTTGGTTATTAATTCAGGTGTGCTGGGTTGCTCTGCAGTTTCCTCTGTGATGATGGAATCACTGTGTGGAATGTGAATGCAGGTCTCTGTTTGTTTTGAAGGGAGTTTAGGATTCAAGCTGGCAGGTGTTATGGTGGCTTAATGTGGTTTTTCTATTGGATGCGGCAGGGGAGAGCCAGGGAAAGGAGGAAGAAAAGAGAGAGAAAAAAAAAAAAAAGCTCCAAGGTGCCAGGAGCCATTTCCAGGTCTTTGAGTGTGCTGCTAATGATGATGTGATACTGTTACTCACAGGCCCACAGCTCAAGTTCAGCAAAGACTCCAATTGTTAGGGAGCTATCACTTTCTGCCAGGTTCAGACAGCCACAAAAACCTTACTCTCCAGGCCCCTCTGTACCAAAAAGCTGACCTAGCGTAACTGCCCTGATCTGCAACGTGAGTTCATCCCAGGGCCCACCTTCTTGTGGTGTGATTTCCCTCTCTGCTCCTGATTCAGTGGCACCCAGAGCTAGAGGGGTCTCTGCTCCTTCCCAGTGGTCCCAAGTTTACTGATAAAAGCAGGTGCTGAAGGTAAATCCATGGAGTGACCATAGGTCCTCAGGTGCATTCTCTCCACTGCCCAGGGAGCCCTCTGATGCCCTGTCTTGCTGACCAGTCAGTGCTCCACAGGGCAGGTTCACCTGTGGTTTTTTTTTTTGTTTGTTTGTTTGTTTGCTTTTTTCTGGGTAATTACACTTCCCCTTTCTCCTTTCTAATCCTACTTTGCCTGAGTTTGGTGTACTCTGACTTAATGAGCTGTTCAGAGTGTCAGAATCCCAACTTCAAACAGTTGCACCTAGTTTTTCAGGCACTAAGATGCTAGAGGGAACTAACACGTGTGCTACAGGAAAGACACCATTTTCCTCCTCTCCTTTTTTTTTTTAATTGAGTTGTTTGTCTCTTTATTCTCTCTGTGCTTTTAAAATCAAACTCAGGTGGTGGCATAACCTTTTTCAGAAAGGAGTCTTCTGTGAGATAACTATTCTCAGATCCAAACACACCTAGATCATGAAGATAATGGTCATTTGGTGAACTGAGGCCTTGCCTGGAGAAAAGAATAGACTGTAGATGACTTCTTAAGTGCTTTTATAGCTCAAGGAAACCATAAGATAAGTTCTGTGATTTGCCTTAAGAGATAAATAAGTGTTCATAGGGACAGGCTCTGGTGGCATAGTGGATAAGACATTTGGCTGCTAACCATAAGGTCAGTGGTTCAATCCTACCAGCTGCTCCACAGAAGGAAGAGGGGTAATCTACTTCCATAAAGACTTACAGCCTCAGAAACCCAATGGGGTCACTATGAGTTGGAATTGACTCAAGGGCAGTGAGTTTGGTTTTTGTTTTTTTGTAGGGACAGGGCAGAGTAAGTCCAAGAGGAAAGGAAGACCATGGAGAATAGTGGGCTATTGAGTGATGTAGTTCAGGATTTCCACTAGGGCCTCTGATATAGACCAGTGTTTTAGGTTAGCTCCTTGTGTCTTAAACTTCTCCCCTGCTATATGTAGACTCAAGAAGGAGTCAGTTCTTCATTCTAGGTTCATCTCTGTAATACCTTGTTGTGTGAATCACATGACTCACTCTGCATGAACCTAGACTTCTTTAACAGTAAGTTCACTTCCAGTTCCAAGGTTCAACAAGCAGAAGCAAAAATATCTCATCTCTCCTGGCTTCAAATGCAGCATAGCAGAGAAGATTCTTTCTCTAAAACTCTTGAAAAAAATCAGAGACTCTCTTTTCCTGGTATGGCTTATCCTCAACTAACCCAGAAGATAACCTCAGTAGGTCAGCTTCTAGATTCAAGATGCTTTGAATGTCCATGTCCTATACCAAGTCACCAGAAAGCCTGGCCTCTGCCCCCAGACAAGTTTCCACACTAAATGGGTTGCATATTTTAAAGTTTCCAGTTGCCAAGCATTTTCTGCTTCCTATTATATACTGACCAACAAGGAACAATGGATGCCAGAGTGAATAGAGGGGTGAGTGAACCAGAAAAGTAATTTGGCAGCAGTAAAATTGTCCTGAGATAAAGACATCTTCCTAGTCAGTGTCCAGGTTATGGACAGGGAAAGAAATCTCTGGCATGTGAGTTCTGATAAGGTCTGTACGTATGTCCCACCCTAAGCTATTTCCTAGGACATTAGTTGGGTGTGCATGTTTGAAGTGGGCTTACTGTGGGAAATCTTTCTTTGTGGTTTTGCCTGCAATTAAAGCATTAGAGAAGGGGATAGAATCCAAGGCTCAGGCATGTGCACCCCAGGCAGCTAGAAGAAGGACAGATTTAGAGCTGAAGAATAAGAAAGGTTGCCTGGAGTCATGAGTCAAGATGTACATCAGTGTAGTAAAAGGCTGTGTCTGCAACTGCTCAGGCAGGGAGCTGGGAAAGAATCTGCTCAGATGAGTAGAGAGGCAATGGTTCCTGGGTCATGTCAAAGACCAAAAACAGTATGAAGTCAGATCTTCAGGAGTATATGAACTCATTAGCAGAGAAGAATCGATTTAGAAAGAAAACCAGATGATGGTAAATCATCAAAGGAATGTCAGTGATGACCCTCCAAATCAGTACCTTAGTTTAAAGATAAAAATATTTTGGTCCTGATTATATGGAAGATGACAGAATAGGCAGACAAGCTACACAGACTCTCTTCAACAAAGAAAAGAGAAACCAACTGACAGAGATACCAAAGATAATCCTGGAGATCTGAGCTTTGAAAAGAAGTTTATAGAAGTGGATTAGGCACCAACTGGTGAAGAACCTGAATGAAAACAGTGAGTATGGAGATGGACAGAGCTGTGGACTATCAGCTACTCTGATGGCACCAACAGTCTGAATATTTCCAAATGGTGTTGGGATCTGAGAATTGACCTAAAGATCAGCCCTGGTCATCAAGGGGTGCAGGGACAACTGTGCTTGTGGCCAATAACTAGGAAGGAAAACAGCAAAGAGCAATACAACCCAAACTGTGGACTTTTAGCTGTCTGGAGGCTGCAGCCATTTTGGTTGTTTACAAGTAGTGGCCATTTTGGATATTTAAAGTGACCAAGAGTGCAGCCATTTTGAATGTTTGCAAAAGGTGACCATTTTGGATATTTAAAGTGACAGCATTCTCATTCGAATTCCAGGAACCTAAGAATAGGCTCCCCTTGCCAAGGACAGCAGGGACATACAGGAGACTGACAATGGGGAAGGAGACAGGTGGTGAGTGTTTAAGTGCTACCAGCTAACAAATAGAGGAGCCCAGTACCCTGCTTATGTAGATAACATACAAGCAAAACAAAGAAAATTAAAATTTTGGATAAATCACTCCAACATACAATCACCAATTAAATATAAACACAAAAACATCACAATGTCTCAGAGACAACAGAATATCACAGTCTACACAAAGCAGGAGATACAAGAGACCAGGATACAGACCAAGAACACATCCCTGAGGAAGAAGCAGCATTGGAACTTCCTGATAAGGAATTCAAAAGAATTATATTTGAGCACCTTCAACAGATTGAGTGACAGATCAAGGAAAACACTGACAAAATTGAAGAAAACCCTAGAACAATTTTGAAAGACAATAAAACCAAAACCAAACTCACTGCTGTCAAGTCAGATCTGACTCATAGAGACCACTCCTTGGGTTTCCAAGGCAGTACAGTATCACTATGAAGTAGATTGCCCAGTCTTCCTTCTAAGGAGCGATTGGTGGGTTTGAACTGCCAGCCTTCTGGTTACCAATCAAATGCCTTAGGCACTATGCTACCAGAGCTCCTTGAAAGGCAATACAAGAATACAAGAACAAAATGGTAAAATAAATTAAAAATTAGAAATGATACAAAATCTACAAATCAAAATCCAAAAGATTAATACTAAATTTTCAGAAATAGATAACACATTGAATGGGCAAAGGAGTAGAACTGAATTAATCAATGGAAGACAGAATTAGTGAGATTGAAAACAAATACCTGGATATTTCTTTGGAAAGGAGTCAATCAGAAAAAAAGATCGAAACAAAATGAAGAAATCCTAAGATTCTTGTGGATACCATCAAAAAGAATAACTTACATATAATCGAAATTCCAGGACAGGAAGAAACAAAACCACAGAGAAAATTGTCAAAGATTTGTTGAAAGAGAATTTCCCTATATGGTGAAAGATAAAAATATATCCATTCAAGAAGTCCAATGAACCTCAAACAGTCTATACCCCAAAAGAAAATCACCAAGACATACCATCATCAAACTCACCAAAACCAAAGACAAAGAAAGAATCCTGAAACCAGCAGGGGGAAAATGAAAAGCTACTTACAAGAGGCAACTAGTAAGCCTAAGTTTGGATTTCTCAGCAGAAACCATGCAGGCAAAAGGACAATGGGGTGGTATATATAAAACCCTGAAACAAAAAAATTTCCAACCAAGAATTATACACCCAGCAAAATTGTCCCTCAAATATGATGGCGAAATTAAGACATTTCCAGATAAGCAGTAATTAAGGGAATTTGTTAAAACCAGACTAACCTTACAAGAGATCCAAAAGGGAGTCCTTTGGACAGAGAACCAACAATAGCAAACAACAACGAACCATTAACACATATGATTACATAACCCAGAAACCAACCCAATTATGGAAGTATCCAAAGTAAATAAGCCTACAAGACTTATTTACAAGGAACTAGAGACATCAATTAGAAAACTACAAATCAAACAAAGGGGAAAAGTTTTGTAGTTAAAGAACTTCTAAATGGTAGGCAAGTCAAGACAATTGCAAGATAGAACAGATGGTTCTAAACTTGGGAAGAAAATTATAAATCACAGAATAATCTCAAAGAAAAATGATAAAGCTTAAAATTAAAATAAGAATGAGGACAAGCACAAATATTTAGCAAATACTAAAACAATAGCAACAAAAGAAGTGATAACATGATTCATAAACAAAACAAGCTCAGCACAGAAAATTATATGTTACAAAGAAATCAGCAACATCATGAAAAACACATAACAAAATGACAGCAACAAATTCATACTTGTCAATAATTACACTGAATGTCAATGGATTAAATGCACCACTCAAGAGATGGAGAGTTGCAGACTGGATAAGAAAACATAACCCATCAACATGCAGTCTCCAAGAAACACACTTAGACACAAAGAAAAAAAATAGACTAAAAAATCAAAGGCTTGAAAAAGATATATCAAGCAGATGGGAACCATAAAAGAGCAGGAGTGACAATATTAATTTCTGATAAAATTGACTTTAAGACAAAAACCACCATAATAGACAAGGAAGGACATTATGTAATGATTAAAAGATTGATTGAACAAGAGGATATAACAATGATAAATATCTATGTACCTAGTGAAAGAGCCCCAAAATACATAAACCAGACTCTAACAGAACTGAAAAGACAAATAGATGACTCCACAATCATAGTAAGAGCCTTTAATACAACGCTTTCAATGAAAGATAGAACTGGAAAAAAAATAAACAAAGTGGCAGAAGAACTAATCAATACAACCCACCAACTTGACTTTATAGGCATTCACAGAGCACTTCACCCAACAACAGCACAATATACATTTTTTTCCAGGGCACATGGAACATTCTCCAGGATAGATCATATGTTAAGCCACAAAGTAAGCCTCAATAAATTTAAAAACATTGAAATACTGCAAAGCATCTCTTCAGATGCTATAAAATTGAAAATCAACAATAGGAAGATGAATGGAAAAAGAGCAAACACATGCAAACTGAATAGCACCCTCCTTGAAAATGACTGAGTAATAGAAGAAATATAAAATGAAATTAATAAATTCCTTGAATCAAGTGAGAATGAAAACACAACATACCAAAATCTTTGAGACACCCCAAAAGCAGTGATCAGAGGGCAATGTATAATAATAAATACCTACATCAAAAAAGAAGAATTAAAATCAACACCTTAACCCAACATCTCCAAAACTTAGAAAAAGAGCAGCAAAAAAAAAAAAAAAAACCCTACAGTCACCAGAAGAAAAGAAATAATAAAGTTTCGAGCAGAAATAAATGAAACAGAAAAGACAAAGACAATAGAAAAAATCAACAAGAATAGAAATTGGTTCCTTGAAAAGATTAATAAAATGGACAAACCACTGGCAAATTTAACAAAGAAAAAGTGAGAGAATACAAATAGCACAAATAAGAAATGAATTGGGTGACATCACAACAGAACCAATAGAAATTAAAAGGATAATGTCAGGATACTATGATGAACTATACTCCAACAAATTCGAAGATCTGGAAGAAATGAACAGATTTCTAGAAACATACTACTTACCTAAATTAACAAAGGTTGAGGTGGAAAATTTGAACAGACCCATAACAAAAGAAGAAATTGAACAGGGCATTAAAAAAAAAAAAAAAAAACAACAAAAAAAAAAAAGTCTTGGCCCAGATGGTTTCACTTGACAATTCTACCAACATTCAGGACACAACTGACACCAAACCTACTTAAACTATTCCAGAACATAGAGTAGGATAGAATCCTCCCAAATTCATTTTATGAAGCAAGCATAACCTTGATACCAAAACCAGGCAAAGTCATCACTAAAAAAGGAAAACTACAGACCAATATCCTTCATGAATATAGATGCAAAAATCTTCAACAAAATCCTAGCCAATAGACTCCAACATATGCAAAAATAATACATTATGACTGAGTGGGGTCCATACCAGGTATGCAAGGATGGTTCAACATAAGAAAAACAATCAATGTCATCCATCCATCACATACATAAAACAAAGGAAAAGAACCACATGATCATATCAATCAATGCAGAAGAGATATTTGATAAAGTCCAACACCAATTCCTAGTCAAAACTCTCAGAAAAATAAGAATAAAAGGGACATTCCTCAACATAATAAAGGGCATATGTGCAAAACCAACAGCCAACATTATTCTCAAGGCACAGAGACTGAAACCATTCCCCTTGCAAACAGAAACCAGACAAGGATGTCTTCTATCACCACTTCTATTCAGTAATGTATTGGAAGTCTTAGCCAGGACAATAAGGCAAGAAAGGGAAATCAAAGACATCCAAAATGGTAAGGAAGAAGTCAAACTATCCCTATTTGCTGATGGTATGATTCTAAATATAGAAAACTCAAGAGACTTAGCAAAAAAACTACTGGAACTAATTGAGAGATTTAACACAGTAGTGGGATAAAAGATCAACATACAAAATCAGTTGGATTCCTCTACACCAGCAAAGAGATTGTTGAAAAGGAAATAAGGAAATCAATACCATGTACAATAGCTAACAAAAAAAAGAAATAATAATACATGGGAATAAATCTCACTAGGGACACAAAAGACCTATACAAAGAAAACTACAAATCACTGCTCCAAGAAACCATTAGAGATCTACATAAATGGAAGAACATACCATGCTCATGGGTAGGAAGATTGAACATTGTGGAAAATGTCAATTCTACCCAAAGCAATCTATACATTCATTGCAATTCCAATCCATATGCCATCATTATTCTTTAAAGATATGGAAAAAACAATAATCAATTTTATGAGAAAGAGACCTAGAATAAGCAAAGCACTATTGAAGAAGAAGAACAAAGTAGGAGGTCTCACACTCCCAGATCTCAAAACCTACTTACTATACAGCCACAGTAGTCAAAACAGTCAGGTACTGGCACAACGACTGACACATAGACCAGTGGGAGAGAATTGAGAAACCAGAAATAGATCCATTGACTTATGGTCAGCTGATTTTTGATAAAGGGCTGAAATCCATTAAACGAGAAAGAGACAGTCTCTTTAAAAAATGGTGTTGGTAAACTGGATATCCATTTGCAGAAAAATGAAACAAGATCCATACCACACACCATACACAAAAACTAACTCCAGATGGATCAAAGACTTAAATGTGAAACCTAAAACTATAAAGTTCCTCAAGGAAAAAATAGGGGCAAATTTAGGGGCCATAATTTATGGCATAAATAGACTGTCAAGCATAACCCAAAATGCACAAACAGCTGAAGATAAACTAGATGAAT
>NW_006921627.1:10055071-10057826 GCF_000298275.1 Orycteropus afer afer
TGAACTGCCAGCCTTCTGGTTAGCAGTCAAGTGCCTTAGGCACTATGCTACCAAAGCTCCTGTTGTTGTTGTTGTTGTTATGTGCCGTCGAGTCCACCCCGACTCATAGCGACCCCTCCTTGGGTTTCCGAGGCTGTATCACTACGGAAGTAGGATTGCCCAACCTTCCTTCCAAGGAGTGACTGGTGGGTTTGAACCGCCAGCCGTCTGGTTAGCAGGCAAGTGACTTAGCCACTACGCTACCAGAGCTCCTAGAGAGATGCAAATCATAGCAACAATGAAATACCATCTCACACCAGCACTAATGGCAATGTTCAACATGACAGAAAATAATAAATGCTGGTGAAGATGTGGACAGATTGGGACTTTCATATACTGCTGATGGGACTGTCAAATGATACCACCACTATGGAAAGCAGTATGGTGATTCTTTAAAAAGCTGAAATTAGAAATACCATTGACCCAACAATCTCATTACTGTGTATATATTCAAAAGAAGTGAGAGCCGGGATAAGAACAGACATATGCACATCCATGTTCATTGCAGCACTATTTACAATATCCAAAAGATGGAGACAACCTAGGTGCCCATCAACAGAATGGATAACCAAACTATGGTACATACACACCATAAAATACTATGCAACACTAAAGAATAATGTAGAACCTGCAAAACACCACATAACATGGATGAATTTGGAGGACATTATGCTGAGTGAAATAGGTCAATCACAGAAGGATAAATATAGTATTAGTTTATTGTTGTAAAAAGTCAAGAAAAGGTTTATATATGGAAGGAAACTTTCTTTGTTAGTTACCAGAGGTTGGAGGGGAGGGAAAGTGTGTTAGGCTGGTTTCTCTAGAGAAGCAAAACCAGTAAAGCTTATATATAGGGAGAGAGAAATTTATCTTAGGAAAATGACTCACACACTTATAAAAGCTGGCAAGTCTCAAGTTCTTGGATCAAACGTCAAGCTGGAGGCTTTTTCCTACTCACACAGCTGCAGGGGCTGATGAGCTCAAGGTTAGCAGGCAGTATACTGGCTATTGACTCTGACTCTGACGAATCCAAGATCACCAATCTGACTGGGGGATTGTTGGCTCACAGACAGTTGTAGGCAGCACAACAGGATCAATATTCACAAAAGAGTGTCTCATTTTCCCAGGATGTCCAAAAATACTTTGGGAGCAGGCCACACCCCTATGGAAACTCCCTTTCAACGGATTGGCTGCTCCAAACATATATATCTGATCTAATCATGAGAATAAACCACATCACAACTGCTTAAACCACTGAGAATTGTGGCCCAGCCAAGTTGACATACAGCTCCAACCATTACAGGAAGGAACACTGAAAAAAAAAAAAAAAAATGCATTGAACCATTTCACTTTAGTTTTGTGTGTTTCACTGTACATAAATCATATTTGAGCCGCCAGCCTTCTGGTTAGCAGTCAAGTGCCTTAGGCACTATGCTACCAGAGCATAGTGCCTAAGGCACTTGACTGCTAACCAGAAGGCTGGTGGCTCAAATCCACCAGCCACTCCTTGGAAGGAAGGATGGGCAATCTACTTCCATAGTGATACTTCCTCGGAAACTCAAGGAGGGATTGCTATGAGTCGGGTCTGACTCGATGGCAAATAACAACAACAACAAATCATATTTCAATAATATGTATGTTTAAAAAAAATTTTGGTCCCCAAATAAACCAGTTAGGGAATTTTGTATTTTAACTCCTCCCAGGGAAGACTATGGAGAAGGGGCTTTAGGGATAGGAGTGGGGACTCTTAATGACCAGGAGATTGGATTGACAAGTGGAATGGTAATAGGAGCCATAGACTGGTTGTGAGACCTTCCCCTCTCTGTTTCCTGATCTTTAAAATAAGTAGGTAGATGTCAATGGTTTCAAAGATCCTTTCCCATAGTGTCATTCTAGGATTAGCTTGTGAAATCTACTACACAAAATCAGTTCTCTTTTGCTTCACCACTGGGCACAATAGAAAGAAAAATGTGAACAGCAGTGGGAACAATTAAAGATAAAACAAAGGAAGAGCTTTCCAGCCTTTGGGATCATGAATGATAGAGGCACATCTCTGAAAAAAGCTCTGGAATATATTTCCTTGATATTTTAAAGAATAGAACCTACCCACCTAATGTGGAATACATTGGAAGAGTCTGGAGGCTGAAAGTCCAGGTGCAGGCAGAGAGGGGGCTTTCGTCATTAGTCAAATTCTTCCCTTCTTGATTCAGCTCTTTATTAATTTCTCTGCCCTCGATTGTCTTTTACCTTCAAACCAACCTATGTCACTTCTTCAGCACATTCCTTCCGTCATGTTACTCTTTTGGATCCTTCCACACTACTTATCCCTTATAGAATCATGTCTAAATTCTTCTGACTTCCAATTCTCCATGATTTGCCTCTGGTACTTTCATTCTTCTATGCCTGCAAACACTTTTCACTAGAACTCTATCTGTCTTATAAAAACACATAGAATCTATGCCTTAGATCATTACTACTGACATCTTTTTATTCATTTTATGCATACATCCTGAATGCATTTCATCTCTATGAATGCTACAAAAAAACAAACTCACTGCTGTCAAGTCATTTTCCTACACATGGTGACCCCTCCTTGGGTTCTCAAGGTGGTATCTCTCCATAAGTAGATTGCCCAATCTTCCTTCTGAGGAGTGGCTGGTGGGTTTGAACTGCCAGCCTTCTGGTTAGCAGTCAAATGCCTTAGGCACTATGCCAC
>NW_006921627.1:10057926-10073303 GCF_000298275.1 Orycteropus afer afer
GGGTTTGAACTGCCAGCCTTCTGGTTAGCAGTCAAATGCCTTAGGCACTATGCCACCAGAGCTCCCCTATCTCTTTTATGGCCCAATGGAATTACTATCTCCTCTTTGAAACCTTTTCTGATTGGTCCTGCTAGTTAGTTCTGAGCTCTACCTAATCTAGCTGAACTCTAAAGTTTTGCCCACTTGCTAGGATTTTTATCTTATCTCTACAAATAAATTTAAACCTAGTATTAGGCACACAATAACCCTCAATAAAGATTTAAATAGTGTGAGTACACTTAGGTTAAACTTTTCTGTTATTGTTGTCAGCTGTCATGGAGTCAGCCCCCCAACTCATCATGCATCCATGGACAAAGGAATGAAATGCTACCCAGTACTATGTATGCCATCCCCATGATCAGGTGAGGGTTGGATTATTGGATTATTGTCTTCCATAGGACTGGATTATTGAGTATCCATTTATCTATTGTTGTGTTGTTATGTGCCGTCCAGTCAGACCAGACTTATAGCAACCCCCTCTTGGGTTTCTGAGGCAGTATCACTATGGAAGTAGATTGCCCAACCTTTCTTCTGAGGAGTGACCAGTGGGTTTGAACCAGCAGCCTTCTGGTTGGCAGTCAAGTGCCTTAGGCACTACACTACCAGAGCTCCTCCATTTTTCTATAGAGAACCTTTAATTAAATCTTAAATAGGATAGAAATAAAATAAAGACAATCATCCAGATGAGGGAAACCATCAGCATGAGTGAAGTTGATGCTGTCCACTGAATCACAGGCTTGGTTTTCAATGATATATGAAATGAAAGTAAATTATCACAAGATCATAGCTGGTAGCAAATCAACCCATCACTGTTGAAGATGAGATGACAAGAGCAAGGAAAGGACCATTATTGGAATACACATGCAATTGCAGGTTAAAAACTTAAGAGGTGGATTCTGGGACTTGACCACCTGGCTACGTGGTGGTAAGGGTCATGACTCATGACCATGAAACCATAAGTCATAACCACAGGGTGACTATAAGACAATACCAAGAGCCCAACTTTTAACTTAAATTAGATAATATGCAGCTATTTTTGGTAAATCATTAAGAGCACACCCAGGCAAATCCCCTAGTTCTTTGTCTAAGCCTGAAAGCAAACAGCCCCTCCCAGTGCTTGCCTGGGAGTTGTTATCTACTTTGAACCACACTCTTTCTAAGGGCAAACCACCCCTCCCTGGGCTTGCCCCAGACTTGTCTAAACATAGCCATATTACTGATGTAATGGTAACTCAAATGGCATCTGAACTTATGTCAAGACTCAAAATGGAGTTAGGGCTCCCACTGTAGACCACAGCCTTCCATAAACCAAATACTTTAGAATTTAAACTCTAGTGCACTCCCTCCTCTTGATCATGGATTTTATTTATAATCCTTTGATCACACTTAGGTTGGTGTGCTTTCTTCTGCATATACAGTTGATGGCTCCTTTACATGACTGCTTGTTTAGGACAAGCTGTCAGGACCCCAAACACTATCCTTTCTGATAGCTGGGCACCAACTAATTTCTTCACTGTGCTTTATAATACCACCCAGTCTTCAGAGGTTGCCTATTGAGGATAAATATATTATTGTTGTTGATGGAAGAACTACTTAGCCTGTGGTTGGTCTACAAACCATTAAGTGCAAGCTCGAGTCCATCCATAGAATATATCTTGTCTATATATATGATTCACCTAATGGGCAGCACATTAAATTTCTCAGAAATTACATAGAAGTAACCTTCATACAGTATTTGATTATTCTAATAACAATATCATTAATCCAACCAATAGTGTATTTTTAAAATAACTAATGAGAAAAATATAAAGGAAAGTTTTTCTTTTCTAGTTAAACCATATGGAAGGGCTTACCAATACTAATTATTAAAACTTAAACGATAAAACAAAACTACTTCAAAAACAATGAGGGTTAGACCCAAAGCAATAATTTCAGTAACATTCATTTACTAAAGGAAAACTATTAGTCTATAGAACCTAAAGGCATGTAGGACAAAAGCAATATATATGAAAACAGATAGCAAATACATTGATACTCTGTATGGAAAATTCTTACCAGTCACTAAACCCAAGTTGCCAACATAAAGCAACCTCAAAAGCAATAAAGATTTAAACAAAGTCCAATGACTTCAGGGTGAGAGGTCTTGTTCCACAACCTTGGGAAAGCTGTTATCTGCTTCTGCCCACTAGGGGATTTCAGTTTCAATTCTAAGTTTTCTGATGATTGGCAAAATCCAAATGAGTGCTTCAGTTCCTTTAATCTGTGACAAATGTATCTAAGGTTTAAAAGCTTCCAGTCTGGCTGCATATGGATCGGTGAGAGAGCAAGGTTCAGTGTATTCCAGTGGGGGTTTAAAGAGTCCTTTAACTGATGTCTTCTCCAATATATATAATATTTTAGGGTAAGATCAGGGAGGCCTGGAAATCAAAAACCTCTCTTACCTATTCCATAGGGTTTTAACTGGTCAGTTTTTGGAAGTAAATCACCATGTCTTTCTTCCTAAACTGAAAGTTCCACTGCAACATGTTCAGCATCATAGGGACACACAAACTTTCACCAACAGATGGATGATGGTTGCACATGAGATGCATTGGCCGGGAATGAACTGGCAGGGAAGGTGAGAATTCTACCACTGATCCACCAATGCCATTTCACTCTTTTACTTACTAAGCCTCTACTAGGTCTGCAAAACAGTCAACTTTTGGGCTGGCTACTCCATATCTACCTGTCTACATAATGTCTGAATTTTTAATGATATTTTGGATGGTTCCACCAAGTTAAGATCATGTATCAGTCTTCTGATTGCTTGACAGGATCATGCTGGCAGAATGGAACTTTCTCGTATGTGGGACCAGATATTTGCAACAAATTAAGTCCATGCTAGGAAAACAGCCTGGGTATGACCTGGCTCAGACACTCAGGACTGAAAGCCATTCTGGGCCATAAAAACTAATTGCAACTGCTTGACTCAGAAAAAAAAAACCTCTGATCCAAAGAAAGTCTTGTAATTCTTCTCTTTACATTAAATAGATTAAATCTTTCTTCACTCAAGTTGGCAGGGTCAACAATGTAGAATGAAAGGAACATTGGACTGAACATCAAAGTGTCTGGATTCCTGTTAGTTATACCACTAGTTCATTAACTTGCTGGGTTATCTAGGAAAAATCACCACCTCTTAGAGCCTCAGTTTCTTCACATGTAAATAAAGGGTTTGCATGAGACGGTCACTAAGGTCTTATTAGCTCTGCCACAATAAGGATCCATGAAAGAAATTGTTAGATCTCTGCTCTCCATTCTCTGACAAGTGATGAAGGGAACAGAGAAGTGTCATGTTACAAAGGTAAAAGTGAATAGCCAGAAAGTGAGTCTCAGTTTCATCCATCCATCCATCCATTCAACAAATAGTTATTGAATGCCTATTATGCCTCTAGTCACTAGGGATACAGTGGACAACAATAACAGAAAAGATCTCTAGCATGGAGCTTAGATTCTACTGGTGAGGAAAAGACAATGAGTAAAAAATGCTATATGCTCAGGTGGTATAGTGCCTAAGGCATTTGACTGCAAACCAGAAGGCTGGCAGTTCAAACCCACCAGCCAATCCTTGGAAGGAAGATTGGACAATCTACTTCCATAGTGATACTGCCTCAGAAACCCAAGGAGAGGTCACTGTGAGTCCGATCTGACTCCACGGCAGTGAGTTTTGTTTGTGAGGTTTTTTTTTTTGTGTGTGTGTGTGTGGAACAAAGGTCTTGAGGTAGCTGTGAGCTTGGCGTATTTGAGGAATCATGCCACAGTCCTACAATGGTGTCCTAGACAGCAATGGCACCACATAAGCCAGTTAGCAAAAAATGTACTAGATCTTATAGCACCCATCACAAGTGACTTGTACCTCTTGCCTCTGTCAATTTCCTTGACTATCCCCTATGTGTTTCACAGAGCTCTCATAAGTATTTATGTAGTTATTTAACAAGTATTTATTAAGTGATAATTATAGTGCCAGGAGCCATGGTGATGCAATGGTTAAGCAATTGGCTAATCCTAAGTTTGGGGGTTCAGTCTCACCCAGTGACTCTGCAAGAGAAAAGACATGACATTTTGCTCCCATAAAGATTATAGCTTAGGAAACACTATGGGGCAGTTCTACTCTGTCATATAGGATTGCTATGAGTCAATGTTGACTCAACAGCACACAACAAAAACACAATTATAGTGTCAGACACTGTGGCACTTTCTTTGCTAATATAATTCTCCCATGATTAAATATCACTTCTACTCTTCTCTTAAGATCAAAATATGAAGAGTGTGCTAGAAAATGAAAAGAAAAAGAAAAAAGCAGAATTAAGCAAGGTCCTTTGTGTGTACCTTAGTGAATCCACTAGGCATGTGGCTTCAGCTCCCAAACTGGACAGCATCTTTAGATGAGATGCTGAACAAGTCTCTACCTTTGATTTTACCAAGAGAACTTTTGCTAGAACCCAACTTCCATTTTATACAATACCTCATTCACTTTTGCAAGATAGAGGTCAGGGATGAGTATGGTGAGGAGGTTTAAAGGGAAAAGCTCAACTGACAATGAATTCACCAATATGTAGATAATAGGTGCTAAGGGAGAGACAATGATCATAGGATAGGGCCTCTTTCCCCAAGTAGAAAGACAAGGCATGCAGAGTGATGCCTTCAGTAAAAGTAGACTATGGTACATGTCAAATGGTGGAGCCCGCAAACACATGCTGAAGGAATTCTGCGGGGAAGGAAATTGCTGGGGTCTGAAGTAATTGGACAACATTAAGAAAACCTGGGGCCTGAAAATGGACAGGATTTGGACATAGTTGAGAATATGAAAGGATGGGAATAAAACATACAACTGAAAAGGCCAATGGCAAGTTCAAGGAACTGGAGGAGGAAGAGAGAATTAGGGATGTGCACTGAGGACAAAATTCCAATGTGAGAACTCTAAACCAAAACCAAACCAAACTCATTGCTGTTGAGTCAATTCAACTCATAGTGACCCCCACTTAGGTTTCCGAGGCAGTATCAGTACAAAAATAGATTCCTCAATCTTCCTTCTAAGGAGTGACTTGTGGGTTTGAACTGCCAGCCTTCTGGTTAGCAGTCAAATGCTTTAAGCATTACACCACCAGAGCCTAGGAAATTCTATCCACCAAATGTACAGGTTCATCTTTGCAGAAGTGGAATACCACTTTCTACTTCCTGATTGGCAACCCCACCAGGCTTGATTCAAGGGCTTTGCTATTAGCATCTCCTATGATAAAAATAACAACAAAAATACCCTATAATATTATAGCACTATTAAGGAATCCTAGGAGCTCTGGTAGCATAGTGCCTAAGGCACTTGACTGCTAACCACAAGGCTGGCGGTTCAAACTCACCAGCCACTCCTCGGAAGGAAGGTTGGGCAATCCTACTTCCGTAGTGATACTGCCTCGGAAACCCAAGGAGGGGTCGCTATGAGTCGGGACCAACTCGATGGCAAATAACAACAACAAGGAATCCTAGTGGCACAAAGGTTAAATATTGGCTACCAACTGAAATCCACCCAGCAGCTCTGTGGGAAAAAAGGCCTGGTGATCTGCTGTCATAAAGATTACAGCCCACAAAACCATAAGGGGCAGTTCTACTCTGTCACTCACAAGCAGTTGAAATTGACTCAATAGTTACCTAACAACATGCAAATTGCAAAGTGAAGCTTCACAAAGGTAGGGGCCTTATTGCTTCCATTCAACTCATTAAACCTGACATAGCTTGCAACAGAGGAAACACTCAGTAAATTCTTACTCATTTAATGAAAAATAAAGGAACAAATTGCATCATCTTACTTAAGCTTCATAATAACCCTCTGGGATAGGGAGACCAAATATTATTATTCTTGTTTGCAGATGAAGATGTGAAGCCCACCTGAGGTATATGGTTTATTCAAGTTCTCTTAAACACACTGTTACAAACTTTGTATTAAAAACTGAACTGAACTAGAATCCTAAAGACTAGGAATGAGGGAACTAGGAACTTGACTTTGTCATTTAACTTCTCTGGAGTTTAGTTTTTTTGTTTTTTTGTTTTTTTTCCCCCTTGCCTGTTAAATAGTCATGGGATTAAATGTCACATTTTAATGCCCTGAAGTCAGAATGTGTTCTACAATCAATGGTGTGCCATATTTTTATTTAAGCATTTTTTGCTCTTAGATTTGATGAAATATGATAATCTCTGTCTGTCTACCTGCCTTGCAAGAAAGTGAATTTGAAACTGTTTTATAAACTGGAAAATACTGTATAGATGAATGAGGGCTGCTAAAACAGGAGTTGCTATTTGGATCAAGTGTTGGCTGCTCTTGGTCCCTGGTCCCGTGCTTTCTGCCTGCTCAGCCCCGAAGTGGGTTCTGCTTAGAGTCCCTGAACAGGCTTTGTGAGAGAGGGGATTAAATAGCATTAACCTGACAAGCAAATGCTGGCATCTCTGAGCCACCTGGTACAGATCTTCACTATTGATTAAAGGAATTAGTGGTTTGAGAATCTATGAACAGATAAAAAGGAAAAGAAATGAAATCCTTTTCCACAAGCCCAGACACAGACAAGGCATTCATTTATTTTTCTCTGTTTGCACATACCTGTGGTTCCACAGGGCTAAATTCCCAAAAGGAGACCCTTTACACAGGGACCCTGTTCCAGCAGACAATCATTCCCCCTGCAGAGCCTCTTCCCTCAAGCCACTCTACACCCTCCTTAGTCCATAGTAACCACTGGTCAGATAAACAAGGTACAAGAGGTTAATAAGATGGCTGATAATGTCTACTCTGGGTCCACTGCAAGCACATTGCAACCTAGTCACTAAACTGCCTATAATATCTGCATTTGGCCTTCACCACCCACACTTGTGAAAAACAAGGAAAATGAGATGACAGCATATGAGGAAGAGATTGAGGATAATGAAATGAGTGTCATGGTCAGGATATCACAAAGAAATGATATCATGGCCACGAGGTAAGGTAAGTGAGGTGTCTTAGGTGCAAAATTTAAGGTTCACACACTCTCACTGTACTTTAAGCCAGTAGCTTTCTAATACTCCAGGTCTGTCACTCATTCTTGACAAATCTTGGGCAAATCATTGAATATCTCTGGGCTCCAGTACCTCCAAGCATGTGAAATAGAGCTGAGAATCAGTTTTATGTTGAATTACAAAAATTTTGTAACAATTAACTCATAAATCTCTTTCACACTTTGTTATTTGCTCTGCGCTATAACTTGGGAGTTTATTATTATACTATTTATAGTATGCTATATTTAAGGAATCTGAAGCTAAGAGTATAACGTGTTCAAGAGGTCAGAAACTGGTAAGCAATGAGATGCCATTATCTATAAATAAGTTGCTGGAGAAATTTAGTTTTTGTTTTTATTGTTATTACCCTAGCTGGTGTGTTATGTTTTAAAATGAAGGCAATACTTTTGCCTCGTTACCTGGGTCTTAGAATGATAGTAATGACCGCAAAATTCTAAACAAGAGTTCCATGTCTATATCTCATGGACTATTGGTTTTAGAAGTCATGCTCCAACTATGTTAAGTTGGGCTTTCAGGTTATAGCAACATTTAAATGGAAAAGTACAGTGTCTCACAATGGAGAAGGAAAGCAAAGAGGATAGTTTGTCATTGTATCAAGACAGACAAGAAAAAGGAGGAACTGATTTGAAAAGGATTAAATTTAATGGGAAAGGCAATAGATAACATCTGTAGATAACTAAGCCCGAGAATAACAAGACCCTTCTTAATCACTTATAATTAAGAAGAGATGAGTCTAGGAAACACTTTGAGAATGACAGAGTAGGGATCTCCAAATATCTGCTCCTCCATAAACATGATGAGAACACTGGAAAATAATTGTCAACATCATTTTTCCCCCCAGAACTCTGGAAATTAACCAAAGTCTTGCAGAGAACCCAAGAAGTGTTTATTCAAGAAACCTATTGAATCTCAATAAGACCAGAAGATTTTATGGTGTTTTAACTTGCCTTGTCTCCATCTCCCTCTCCACAGCTCTGCAATAAGCTTGGAAACCACTGGGCTACCAACCATGGTAGCTGTATAAACCAGAAGCCTAGCAGCTACTGCTAGGAAGCATAATGGATTTGGAAGCCCCTCAAGAATCCCTCCACTTCTGAAAATTATCACTGTTTGACCTGTCTGGAAGCTTCCTGGAAAACTCCATTCAGTTTTTTTTTTTTTTTTTTTTATCTGACTCAGAATTTACAGCTTTATCCTCAGACAACTTGTACAAAAAAAAAAAAATGGTGGCAATTGTTTAAACCATAATTAATCGAAGCAGCAACACCAGTTGAAGCAAACAAAAGGTATACCTAAAAATTTAAATTAAAATCTTGGGAATTAGGTTTCCATAGGCGACTTTGAAAAGCTCTGACATATTTCTAAGAATTTAGAAAACCACACATAGGACTATGTGCTTTACCAGGTAAGACCTGACAAGGTTGTAATCTCTCACCTCTGTCTGTCTTTCAGTCTCTGAACAAGGAGGAAGTGAAAACTAAGGCATAATTTTAAATTAATAAAGTATTAATATGCACATACAAGCACATTCAAAAGATTGGGATACTTATTGGTTAAAGGCATTTAAATAAATATCTGTCCGATTATTGTTGTTGTTGTTGTTGTTGTTATATGCCGTCGAGTCGGCCCCAACTCATAGCGACCCCTCCTTGGGTTTCCGAGGCAGTATCACTACGGAAGTGGGATTGTCCGATTATTAGCAAACCATTAAACTAACCAAGTAGAGAAGTCAGTGGCCTCACATAACAATGATAGACTTTACAGAAATTAATCCAGGAGATACACTAAGCAAACATTAAAAATGACAACAATCAGATAACAAACCTTAGAGATAACAAGAATCTTATTTCTAGAATTACCACATTATATTATTTGAAAGTATTCTTGAAAAAGAAACAAGAAAGTATGGCCAATACACTGTGTGTGTGTGTGTGTGTGTGTGTGTGTGTTTGAGGGTGAGCAGTCAAAAGAAACTGTTCCTGAGGAAGCCCTGTCTTATTTGGACTTAGGACATAAAGATTTAAAATTAACTATTATAAATATGTTCAAAAATTAAAAGAAACTATGTCCAAAAACTTAAAAGAAAATATGACAATAGTGGTCTCATTAAATTAAGACTTTCAATAGAGATAGAAATTACATTTGAAAATATAACTAAATAGAGATTCTGGAGTTGAAAAGTACAATAAAAAGAATGAAAAATTTACAAGAAGGGATTGATAGCAGTTTGGAATTGATAGAAAGAAAGAATTGGCAAACATGAAGATAGTCAATTGTGATTATTCATCTTGAGGAAAAAAAATAATAGAAAAACATTGAGAGAGACTCAGAGACTTGTAGAACATAATAAGTGTACTAACAAATATATAACGGGGCTTTCAGGAGGAGAGTAGAGAAAGAAAGGGACATAAAGATTATTCAAAGAAATAATAGCCAGACATTATTATATGAGACCACTACTGTAAAAAGTCAAGAAAAGATCTATACACACAGAAAGAAACATTCTTTGAAGGTTACCAGGGGTTGGAGAGAAACAGGATAAATCACTAACTAGAAGGTAGACATGTATTAACTTGGGTGAAGGGAAAAGCAACATAAAATAAGGAGGAGGTCAGTACAAAAAGATCAAGGCAAAGGAATATGCTGGGAGGAACACACAAGTTAATGGCAACAAAGATAAATATTACATACCCAATTCTGCAATAACAGTAATAACAATAATCTGTGAGTGGATTAGATAGACACTCAAACTGAACACAGATGGGAAGGCAAATGGGACTGCACACACACACACACACACACACACACACACATATATATGTTTGTTGTTATGTGCCATCGAGTTGGACCCAACTCATAGTGACCCCTCCTTGGGTTTCCGAGGCAGTATCACTACGGTAGTAGATTGCCCCGTCTTCCTTCCGAGGAGTGGCTGGTGGGTTTGAACCACCAGCCTTTTGGTTAGCAGTCAAGTGCCTTAGCCACTATGCTACCAGAGCTCCTATATATATATATATATATTTGACAGAAGATATTT
The DNA here is from genome assembly GCF_000298275.1 of Orycteropus afer afer. Classification (NCBI taxonomy): domain Eukaryota; kingdom Metazoa; phylum Chordata; class Mammalia; order Tubulidentata; family Orycteropodidae; genus Orycteropus; species Orycteropus afer. Next base: position 10,068,077 of record NW_006921627.1, read on the forward strand.
CTATGTAAATATTTACATCTGCTGCAAATGTATCCATGAATATAGTGGAGCATATGGGAGCAAAGTTATGAAAACTTCTTAGCCACAACCAAACATCTTAAGAGAGTCACTGGGCCTGGGGACTGAGGACACTAATATGGGAGGACACCAAAATGAATTGACATAAAGATAATGTTTTACATCCTATTTGATAAGTAAAGACTGGGGTCTTAAAAGCTTGTGAACAGCCATCTAAAGTGCAACTATTGTTCTCTTCCCATCCAGAGCAAAGAAGAAAGAAGAAAATCAAAGATGCAAAGAAATAATTAGTCCAAAAGACTAATGGATTATATGAAACTCAGCCTCCACAACCCTGAGACCAGAAGAACTGGTGGCTGACTGCTACAGCTGACCGTTCTGAAAGGGATCACAATAGAAAGTCCTGGACAGAGTGGGAGAAAAAAAGGAACAAAATGCAGAATCATAAAAGAAAAAGGAAAAAAAAAAAGAGAGAGAGAGAGAGAGAAGTCTTTCTGGTCTGACAGAGACTGGTAGAAGCCCCAAGACTGACCTTCAGACAGCCATCAAGCCCGAAACTGAACTCATGCCCATGGCTCAAATTTCAAGATAAATGATAGAAAAGCCTATAAGGAACAATAACACCAAAGAGGTACACACCCTGATTAGAACAGTCAACCACACAAGATTAAAAAGGGTAGCATTTGCCCAGGAATAATGCTCAGAAGACAAGAAGGGATAGGAAAGAAAGACCAATGGAAATGGGAAATACAGGGAGGAAGTAAGAAGAGTGCTGTTGTGAGGATTGCAATCAATGTCACAAAACAAAATATGTATGAACTGTTGAAGGGGAAACCAATTTTCTCTGTAAACATTCACTCAAATCACACACACACACACACAAAATGTTCTTAAAAAATAACAAAATAATGACAATGGCCAAAATATTTAGTGGAAAAATAGCTATCTACATATCCAATAATCACAGCAAACATCAAGTAAAAGACACTTAAAGGTATCATATCAATGCGAAGACCAATTATAGTTAAGCTGTTGAAAGACAAAGAGATATTCTTGAAAATAGCAGAGAAACATGATTCATCATGTACAAGTTGTCCATAATATGATAAACAGCTGGCTCTTCATCATAAATCATGGAGCTCAGAAGTCAGTGGGATAAACTATTCAAAGTGTTGAATGAGAAATTGTCAATAAAAATTGTATATAAAGAAAAACTATCAAATATGAAGGAGAAATTAAAACATCTTCAGGTAAACAAAAATAGAGATAATTTGTTGCTCAAAAACCTGTCCTAAAAAAAAAATAATAATAATCCTAAAGGAAGTGGTTCAGAAGGAAATTAAGAACACCAGATAGTTCCTCAAATCCATGAGAATAAATAAACAACACAGATAAAGGTAACTATATAGGTAAACATAAAATACAGGATAAAAGATAGTATTTTCTTTATAATACTTTTTTCCCTATCTGATTTAAAAGAAAATTGCTAAGACAATAATTATAAAATGGTGTTGATGAGGTTATCATTTATAGATATGTAAGTTGTATGACCAAACCGTATCATCAATTCTGACTCACTCATTCACTCTATAGGACAGAGTTTCCAAAGCTGTACATCTTTATAGAAACAGACTACTTCATCTTTCTCCCATGGAGCAGCTGGTGGATTTGAACTACCAACCTTTTAGTTAGCAGCTGAATGCTTTTATCCACTGAGCTACCAGAGCTCCTCAATTTGTATGACAATAATCACAAAAAGAAGGTGTGATGGAACAGAGGTATACTGGAGTAAAGTTTTTGTATACTTAAGTTGGCATAAATCTAAACTAAATTGGTTTAAGGTAAAATGGTAATTAAAATCTCCAGGAAAACAATTAAGAAAATAACTCAAATACATATAATAAAAGAAATAACAGAAGTAAAATTGTACTCTAGAAAATATTTATTCAAAGTAAAAGAAGGTATAATGGTGGAATATAGAAATTTTAAAAAGCATTAAGATATAAAGAAAACACATATCAAAAAAAACAGCAGATGTTAATTTTACCTTATCTGCAATTATGGCAAATATAAATGAACTAAACATTGTAATAAATAGGTAGAGATTGGCAGATTTTTTTTTTTTTTAAAGAAACATGATCTACCTACCTGCTACCACTAGAAAAACACTTGAGATTCAAAAACACAAATAGGTCGAAAGTAAAAATATGGAAAAAGACGTATGATAAACACAGTGACAAAAAGAGAACTGAAGTGGTTATACTATTATAAATATAGACTTTAGGGAAAAAAAGGCTTTTTTGGAGACAAAGAAAGACATTTTCATAATAAGAGGGTCAGTGTATCAGGAAAGCATAACTATTATGAACATATATGCACCTAACAATGGACTTCCAAAACACATGACACAAAACCTGATAAAATTAAAGGGAAAAATGGGCAATTCAAAAATATAGTTTGAAATTTCCATACACCATTTTCAATAATGGACAAACAAGCCAAGGATCAACAGACATTGTACACCACTGTAAATGGAAAAGAAATCCTCATGGTGCAGTGGTTAAGTCTCAACTACTAGTCAAAATATCAATGGTTCAAACTCAGCCTCCACTCCATGAAAGAAAAATGTGACAGTTTGCTTCCATAAAGATTATAGCCTTGGAAATCTTATTGGACAGTTCTATTCTGTCCTATAGGGTCACCGTGAATTGGGATCAATTTCACAGCACACAGCAACAACAGCAATAAAGCAAAAGATTGAGAATTTTGACTCACACAGCAGCTCTGTGGAAGAAAGATCGGCATTCTCCCACCATAAAGATTACAGCTTTGAAAACCCTATAGGGAAGTTCTGCTCTGTCACATGAGTTCACTATGAGTTGAAAATTGATTCAACAGCACCCCAAAACAGCAACAGCACACGCTAACAAACCCTAACAGATATCTATAGAACACTCCACTCAACAACAGCAAGATACACATTATTCTCAAATGCACCTGGAACATTCCACAGAGCAGAATATATGTTGGGCCATAAAAGGTCTCACAAAAATTAAAATAATTGAAATAATACAAAGTATTTTCTCTGACCACAGTGGAATGAAATTATAAATCAAATAAAGAAGGAAATATGGATAATTCTCAAATGTGTAGAAATTAAAAAACACTCTCCTAAATAACCAATGAATCAAAGAAGAATTCACAAGGGAAATTAGAAAATAGTTTGCAATGAATGAAAATTAAAACACAATATACCAAAACTAACTAATTCAGGTAAAGCATTGCTCAGAGGAAAATGTACAGGTGTAAATGCCTATATTGAAAAGAAAACCAAAACCAAACTCACTGCCATTGAGTCAATTCCAACTCATAGTAACCCCTTTTGTGTTTCTGAGGTGGTAAATCTCAATCAGTAGATTGCCCAGTCTTCCTGCCATGGAGTGGCTTGTGGGTTTATATTAAAAAGAAGGTGATCGCAAATCAATGACCTATTCTTAAGAAACTAGGAAAAAAACAAAACAAAAAATCAAGGTAAAGCAAAGAAACAATCAATAAATAAATACATTGATAACTTAAAGTCTCAAGACAACAGACAATATCAAATTGCACAAAGAATCAGGACAAGATGGCTCAAGCAAGTGAACAAAATAAAGGGCCAGACAACTTTCCTGAGAAAGAAATGATAATGTAACTACCAGATAAGGAATTCAAAGACTTATATTTAAAGCTCATCAAGAGATCAAGGAAAACAGACAAAACCAAAGAAAACACAGACAAAACTCAAAACAACTCAGAAAAACACTACAAGAACAAAATTATATAACCAATATACAATTAGAAACCATACAAAACCAGCAACTAGAATTTAAAAGATCAACAATAAAATTTCAGAAATAGATAACTCAATGGAAGTACATAAGAGTAGAATTTAAACAATGGAAGACAGAACTAGGGAAATAGAGGAAAAAACCCTTGATACAAATTTCTTTGAGGAACCCAGAGAAGAAAGAATGAAGAAAGTCTAAGAGTTATGTGGGGCACTATCAGTTTAATGAACCCCATGCAAGATAGATCTCAAAAGAAAGTAGCCAAGACATATCATAATCAAACTTTCCAAAACCAATGACAAAGAATCCTGACAACAATTCAGGAAAAATTAACTGTCATCTACAAAGGGAAGCCAATAAGACAAAGCTTATTGTGGGCAAGAAGGAAATGTGATGACATAATATAAAACCCTAAAAGAAGAAAAATATCAAGAATTATATATCCAGGAAAAATGTTTCTCAAATACAATGGTGAAAGGAAGAATTTTCCAGGTAAGCAGAAAATAAGGGAATTTATAAAAATTAAACCAACCTTACCAACCTTACAAGAAATATTAAAGTGAGTCCTTCCAATAGAGAAACAATAACATCAGACAACATTCTGAGATTAAGACACAGGATAGCATCATCCATATACTGACCAAGGTAAAGAATTCTCAAAAATAAAACAAAGCTACAGGACTGAAAAGAGGGAACCAGAGATGTCAATCTGTAAATGACAACTGCAAAATAAAAAGAGGAAATAAATAGTGTACTTACAGAACTCCCATATAGACAGGAAGTTAAGGTGATCCCAAGATATAACAGACTGTTTTAAACTTAGGAAGATAGAAGTAAAGTCCAAAGTATCCACAAAGAAACTAATTCATACCTATTGATAATCATATTGAATGTAAATGAGTTAAATGCACCAATCAAGAGACAGAACATAACAGGATGGATTTAAAAAAAAAAAAAAAAAAAAAAGTCCATCATACAACATACCTTAGACATGAAGATACATACGAGTAAAAGTCAAAGGATGAAAAAAAAAAATATTTCAAGCAAACAGTAAATAAAAAAGAGCAGGAGTGGTAATATTTAATCCCAAATCAGATACACTTAAAGGCAAAACCACCACAAATGACAAGAAAAGGCAGTATGTAATGATTAAAAGATAAATTAACCAGGAGAACATAACCATAATGGACATCTAAGGATCTCTAAGGATCATCTAGAGCTCTGGTAGCATAGTGCCTAAGGCACTTGACTGCTAACCAGAAGGCTGGCGGTTCAAACCCACGAGCCACTCCTCGGAAGGAAGGTTGGGCATTCCTACTTCCGTAGTGATACTGCCTCGGAAACCCAAGGAGGGGTTGCTATGAGTCGGGGCTGACTTGATG